>NC_092862.1:146487534-146536569 GCF_032062135.1 Pyxicephalus adspersus
GGAGATAATACCGGCCGGGGTCACTGCACACCCTCACACAGATGTCATGCAGCATTGCATCTTCTCCACATAGATGGGTGACCACAGGGGCCCCAGAGAACCCAGAGGGCCCATATACAGTACATGTCACAAGTGTGCAGCTATAATCATTACAATGGCGTTATCATACATTATGACAAAACAATGTTACCACAAAATACGATACAACAATAACACAACACAGCGTTACAATACAACACAAAATATCACACAATATAACACAACATATTACAACCCAATACAATATGACAACACAACATATTACAATACAACAATACAATATCACATATACATCACATATATAATAATAATATTCACATATATAATCACATATATACACATATATATACAATACAATATCACAATATATTATGACAATACAATGATATCACATAATACAATATAACAACACAACGTATTACAATGCAACAATACAATAACACACAATGTTACAATACAAAAACAGTATATCATTCAATATTACAATATAACACATTCATATATTACAACCCAATACAATATGACAACACAACATATTACAATACAACAATACAATATCACATATATAATATAACATCACAACAAACGTCAGCCATACAATAGAAGATCACAGTGATACAATACAATATTACATTATATTATGACAATACAATGATATTACATAATACAATATAACAACACAACGTATTACAATGCAACACATAGCGTTACAATATACACAAATAATCCTTAAATATTACAACATAATACAGCATTACAATAATTACATTAATAGGATAGTAAAACATGGGACAATATAAATATTTTGTATTTATAAAGTTCCGGCATCTTCCGTAGCCCCACACAGGGCCCTTCCGTCTCACAAACCATTGTTGTGTTATTATCTGGTCTGGAAGCCAATTAGCCAACCATTTTGTTTTTGGGGTGGGGGAGGAGCCCTCTAAATGGGGTATAAACCCCTTATTACTCCGAGGTCCAGTGCTGAAAGGACAGGCTGCTACCCACTGAGCCGCCTATCATTGACAATAACAACACAACATTACAATATGTCTTTACACTGCCATGGCATGTGTGTGCTGCATTCTGTCAGTACATGAACACAGCAGTTATTGTATTTCCCCTGTAATATTACAAGTTTTATTACCTGTTGATCCTGCCAGGTGATCTGTTATTTTTTCTATTTCCTATACACCTATCTTATCTACCTAAGATGCCGCCAAGTCACATGACTTCTCAGCAGAGCAGCTATGAACAGACAGGTGAATATGAACAAGCATCTAGAGCGCCATCTGCTGGGTCAAATACAAAATACCCCAATATGTCCTGTTTACCTAAAGACATATATGGGGACCAATAGAAGGAAGACCCAGGCCCTGATTGATGGACACTCATTATATTGTCTCTGTATAGATTTGTCATGTCTGTCATTCCTGGTCTGCAGATGGCGAGCGAGGAAGATAGTGAAGAATATTCCTCCATCACAGATGTTACAAATAAAGTGCAAAGTGTGCGCGATGGAGTCACTGCTGGACCTGCGGAGTGATGTGGGCTACCATCGGCTATGGAAACAGAATTACCTCGCCTGTGTGAGTACATTATAGGGTAACTGCTGCCTCTAGGGGCCCGGCCACGCCCATCACCGACTGATGCAGATCATTAGGAAACAATGCCGGAGTCCATAATGGGAGCAGTTAGGCACTACTGTGTGAAACGCGTCAGCCCTTGTTCTGGTCCCTGCGCCCTATGTACATTCCTTCCTGCGGGCAGCTTGGGGTCCTGGATGTGGAGCCGGATCGCAAGCAGCATATTTGTATAAAATGCACTGACGCGTTTCACTCTACAGAAAATGGCCCCTCATCAGATTTATCATGTGATGGTAATAAAAAGTAATATTGAATCTGATGAGGTTCTGGTTTGTGACTTAGGATGGATGAATCCAATTGGCCAGCTCGGTTGTGTGAAACGTGTAATTGGGTCTATGAAGCCAGAAATACATTATATGAGGACAGGTTCACTTTATACAGTTAGTTTTAAAGTGCACCTGTCCTGTTCCTGACATTTAGTGACATGAGCAAACAATCTCCATTGACTGAAAAGATGTCTCTGTCTATGAGATTTGCCACATGCCAGATGAAAGGTGAAATTAGGCTTACAGTGAGAGGATTTGCCACGCTCTGAGGGGTAGGAGGGAGGGTACTTAGCTTTAATTGGGGAAAGGAGGGGCTCAGGGTTGGCATCACCAGCTTGGTGGTTTCACCTGGTAGTCAAGGTTCTCCCATGGCATTCCTGATTGATATAGCAGGGACCTCATTTTTGGAGATTAGTAATAAATTCTGGCTGGCCCAAACCTCAGCCCCCCGGTAGGAAGTGAAGATATCGATGAATTCGGTGCTGTGACATAGCCGCAGTTTCTGACTCACTTTCTGCTCTCTGCAGGACGCAGACAATCCCAGTGGGGCGATGACCTTCTCCAAAGCACTGCAGGCTCTGAGGAAGAAAGACAACCACAGCTTGGTGCTCTTCTCCTGTCACATCCGAAAGGTGAGCTCACCACCAATCCATTCTTATAAATGGGGGTCACATGACCAAGACTGCGTGCCCAAGGTGCACAGACAATGCTGCCGGGCGTCAGGAGTCACTGGCTGATTTTAAGTATCACAAAGGCTTGAAATTGGTGCCATTTATAACCCTCTTCCCCATGGGTAAGGGGATCACTAAAATGTCACACACCAAGCTCCTGAACACGTAATAATGCTATTCTCTATCAATGGTGCTGAGTATTGTCCCCTGTCCATGGTGCTGAGTGTTGTCCCCTGTCCATGGTGCTGAGTATTGTCCTCTGTCCATTCATGGTGCTGAGTATTGTCCTCTGTCCATGGTGCTGAGTATTGTCCTCTCTCATGGTGCTGAGTACTTCATACCTCTGAGTGCCTTCTATCTGCTCTGACAATATCCCTGTCCCTCCGCCATGGCAGTGGTGGCTCTACAATGCAGTACTGCCCTGAGTCTCAGGCTGCTTTGATGATGTTGCCCAATGGGGTGAGTACATGGCAGATCTGACAAACAGAATTAATTCTGGCTATCACTCAGCCTGGAGGACTGGTGACATCTACTGGTGGAAATTAAGTACTGACGGAGACAGCGCCAGATTGATGGTTACTATTGCAGCAAAAGCCACTTGTTTAGGAACTTTTTTTATTTTAAAAAGAATTCTACCTGAAGCTGTAGAAAGTTTGTCAGTGGAAGTTGCTGTGTTTAGTCTTCCAGTCCTGATTACACCAGTAAGTGTTTGTGACACTGCAGGCAGCTGTTTTGGGAAATGTAATTTATTGTTATTAAAAGCAGTAAAACAAGAAAGCAATTTTCAGTGTATACACCATACACCAGCTTTGTGCTGGGGAGAAATTGGATGAGAGGCAGAGAGGTGAATTGTCACAATGAATCTGTATCAAAGTTCCCATCTCTCACCAGCACTGCACTCCCTGTGACTCCCAGCTTTTCTTTAACCCCTCAGTGACCCGGCGTTCTGTTCTCTGATTCGTGGCGTATTCCTGCACCGCTATTTTTAGTAGCACACCGCAGGCGCTTCCCGTGTACCTGCAGAGGTGTTGAGGGATGTCGTCATACCAAGTACAGGAGCTGCAGCCAGATTTTAATAAAATCACTGTCTGTTAGTGATCACTTTCATTTGACAGTGATATGAAAAAAGATCTTTCTTCTGATGGACCTTGAAGTGCACAGAGCACACACTGGTCAGCTGATCCTGTAATAGCAAATTTGCTAGCTAGAAAATCTTTTTCTGCTTCTTTACTCTAAAGACAGAAACTTCCATTTTCTGGCTTCTGCATGAAATGTGTCCTACAGGAATTCTTGCTGGCCATAGCAGCCAATCACCTTCCAGGTTTCATTTCTCCAGTCCAGTGAAACAAAGGTTCTAAGTGGTTGCTCTTCCATTTATCATGAATCAGTTGTGTTTATGAACTTCAGCCACCAGATGGTGCTGTACATACAGCAAGATATGATCTGCAGTATCCCCAGAGAAAATCATGTGACCAGGATGCTGGGGAGGCCAAAGTTTAAATTGATTTCCCAGCTTCACTGCACTGAGACAAGCTATAAATCATTTAATGAAAACTTAATTCTATATTTGTCATGTTTGATGAAATCACCAGCACTTCAAAGTACAGGATTCACACACTTTATCAGTAATCAAAGATCTTCCATTACCTCCCCCGAATAAACAAAATTCCCTTCATTTGTCTCACACGTTCCCCATCCCAGACACTGCAGATCACAGTGGGAGGGGCTCAGTAACAGGCAGTGCTGTCAATCCAGACAGCAGTGGGCAGGGCTGGGTGTGGCCAGGTTCTGATTGACACACTTACCTTCCTGTTATTTTACTTGAAATAACTTTCAGGTCTTCAGGGCCCCCTTCTATAAATATAATATCCATAGATCACAGTATATTAGCATGGCAGTCAGTGGGAAGAATTCCTCGGGACTGGGGGTCATACTATCTTAGTATGACCCCCAGTCCCACCAGGTCCCCCCTTCTATCTCAGTATGACCCCCAGTCCCACCAGGTCCCCACTTCCTAGTCCCTTCAGGTCCCCCTTTCTATCATAGCATGGTTTTCATACCAGGATAGAAGGGGGACATGGTGGGACTGGGGGTCATACTACTATAGAGGGGGGACCTGGAGGGACTGGGGGTCATACTATCTTAGTATGACCCCTAGTAGGTCCCCCTCATCTCCTGTTCTTTGCTCTCTATTTCTTTAGCTGTAACCTGGAAAGGTCTGGGCTCCCCTTTTTTTTTCCATGACCGCTCTGTTTTCATCCCCCCACCCCCACACATGTATTATACAATAGGGGAGTCGCTCAGTAGTGCACCACTTTTATCTTCTTGTACAATGCACCAGGTTAGCTGTCCATCAGCACTGTAACTGAACCTACACTACATTATTGTTCATGTCTGTTGTATGTACAGCACCATGGTATATGACAGTGTTATAATAATATTATAAATAAAAATGATTTATGACATCATTGGGATTTCTGGTTCAGATTGTGTGTTTCAGAATCTCTCTCCCCTCTATTCATACATTGTATATGTGAGAGTCACATGGAGAAGTTTGTTCTCACCCCATACAGGCCGATCATCACACATCTGTCCGTCTCCCCCAAATATCGGTGACACCGCTTGGTTCGCTGTGTGATCTCATCATCAATTCTTTTTGTTTGGCAGATAAATCGATTTAACAAATGTAAGGACCGGGGTTTGCTGATCACAGACCATCACCTGTACAAGCTGGAGCCCAGCAAAGCCTACAAAGTGCTGAAGAGTCTCCCGCTGAGTACGGTGAGTACCGCCATAGAACTGCCATAACCGGGGGCCCCCCCCACCCCACCTTCTTTATAGTGCCAGGTGATGTTATAGCACGGGGTACTGGAATGCTGTGCCTTTGGGCCCCCATATCCTATTTGCCCAGGGCCCCATATTATTATAATACCCCCAAGAATAGTGAATTACTTCCCCCTCTTGTAGCAGAAATACAATGTACATGTAACACAAGACATCAGACATTGTCGGCAGATTTGGTGTTGTGTGAGATGTATGGAGTCGCTGGGATTTGGGCCCCTGGAACCATTTTCCGGATGGGGGTGGGGGTGCATTGGCCCACCCCAGCTATTAAATTAAAGTGACACAAAAAGCCCCAAATCCCCCCCGAGGTTCCTCGTCAGCCTGGCAGAGGGATCGCCTGACTGCACCACTTGGTAATTGATTTGTCAGACTGTAAAGCAGACAATTACCCCTTAATGTTGAGGCAATTACTGGAAAATTACCCCCCCCCCATTATATTCCAGGATGGGGATTAGTGATAATATGATGGAAATGGCCCAGAGAGTCCTCGGAGTCCCCTGGGCTGTCCCAGGCTTTAGACAATAATATCACAAAGAGGACCTGTCACTGATCATTTTAAATGAAATATTTTGTTTGTTGTTTCTTATAATGACTTATATAAAAGATAATTATTTATTATCATTTAAATGGCTGTTCTCTTGCTGCCATCCTGTGACATCACATCATATAATAAATGGAAATAAAGTATCATCTGCATTGATAAGTGAACATGATGTCATGGAGAGGGGGTAATAGTTATAAAAGCAGTTCTCTGGGTGCTTGTTGGGCAAGATGGCTGCACGCAGAGGGGCAGCAAGGTGCCAGATTTGTTGCCAAACTTCTATTACCATCCCGTTATATCATATGAACACTATTGGTGACAGGTTCCCTTTACATATATATTAATGTGATATAATCAATAAAGGCGCCAATCAAATCAAAACAATTTATGTGACTTCTGATTGGCTGTTGTCCTCCCGCATTCATCTCCTGCCTAATAGTTATGGCTGTTATAATCCTTATTGAGCCCGAAGGTTGCGCCCCCTTCTCGTGACAAGGTTGTGCAGCTGCATCAGGGCCCACTGAGACATAGGGGGCCGGATATAAGTCACATGATTACTGAGACCCCGCCCACTGCTCTCTTCTTTTCAGCTTCCAATCAATATTCAGTAATTGTTTTTAGTTGGCCAGGCGTTGTTGGTTGCAGCGCAGCCCTTTGGTTTCTTCCTCCTCCTGGACCCGGAGGTTACACAGAACCATGAGACAGAAGGCTGCAGCAGTCCTGGCATTGCAGCATTTGCACATCTAACTTCTCCGTGTTTATTTGCTGCAGTGGCATTATCCCGTCCGTAGGGATTGCATGCTTTATATTTGTCTGGTTGTAGCAATGATTTCAGCAGTACCTGGGGGAGCTGACATCACAGGGGAGAGCTGGACATCAAACAGAGGAACCCCATATAGCAATCATGCAACTAAGAGGGGTTCTTTGCAGTCAGAGCATTACCACACGCATTTATCATGCCATACGGTGCCCAACCAAGGCATTTTTTTAAGCCGGGTGAGAAGAAATTGTAGTGAGGTGGCAGACCCGGTATTCTGACCCAACTCTTCAGTAACAACCCAAAAACAGCTGGGGGGTTACTGAAAAGTGCTGGGTTGGTGCGCCCAGCTAAAAGGGGCTGGGGAGAACCCTGCGGTATTTCCTGCATTAATGCCTGCTGTATTCTGGGGGCCCATTCAGGTGCCAAGGCATGCCAATGTGTAGAGAACCATCCCTGTAGTGTTTATAATGAACGCATGGCATGCAGGGGGTGACCATCAGGGTGGGTGCATTGCCACCTATTATTGCTGCCCCCTTCTAGTATTTGTACAAGTGGGGTGCATTACATGCGTTGCTGCGGCCCTGCACTCTTATATATAATAATCACAATGATACTGATGAACGCCGTGGATGGTGAAGGGCCAATCCAGAAAATAGCAGATTTTGGGCCATCTTTGTATTCCCAGATATTACGGCCGCCATTTTTACGTTGGTAAATTCCTGGGATCTCTGACGGATGAAGCATTGTTAGAGGACAGAAGTGGCCCGCTATCAGTAACTAAGCAGCGGCATGAATCTCCGCTCGGTTTTTTATATTTTTCATGCTTTAAATAAATTCTGACCCAGTTGTCATAGCAACCGGAATCATGAGAAGCGCGCGGGGAAATTTCCAGGTCTGCAGAATCCGTCTCCGTGATTATTATTTATTTATGGGGATCCGGCACAGGGCCAAGGACGGGAGACTGAGGGGTTCTGGAGGGCGGTTATTGGAGAACAGAACCGATCGGTCCAAATGTCTGATACCGGCGAGAACCAACGGAGGAATCAAAATTCTGCATCGTAGTTCAGCTGATTTATAAAACATCGCCATTGGAAATCGTTAGATTTTGGGGGCAATACAAAGATAAGGAGGGGAAATTATGATGCTTTAGACATAATAATAATAAAAAGGATTTATATAGCACCAACATATTACGCAGCGCTGTACATTACATACGGGTTGTAAATGGCAGACGGATACAGACAGTGACACAGGAGAGGATCCTGCCCCGAAGAGCTTACAATCTATAATGAGGGGAGATATGGAATGGTGGGTGAGTAGTAAGAGTTTAAATGCAAATGACAAAAAACCAAGAATAGTAAAATTACAAATGGAGGTGCACAGAGATCAAATACAATACAGGGGCTCTATCAAACATGGGATCTGACATTCCTGCAAACATTCCCCCATATGTTTCAATGGCAGCGATTGATTCCCATGAGGGAATGTTTGAGGGAAAGTCGTATTTCCTGTTTTTTCATCACAGGCCTAAATGATATATTGCATGATCTCCCCCGGACCCTTTTATCCGGGCGCACCACCCGGCACTTTTCAGGAACCACCCGGCTGTTGAGTTGAGCACTGAAATGTAATACCAAAAAACGTTGCACCCTTCAAATAAAGAAAAATATAAGAAGTAAATGATTGTTGATCCCTAACAAAGAGTTTTTACTCATGTTCACCTCCAAATTATTATTATTACCATTATTGGAGGAGTTTTACTTAAATCCCCTCAGGATTCTTTTATCTGATTTCCAATTTTGTAACATGTTTAAAAAATTCTTAAAATCTATTATTATCCTTTATTTATTTACATATCGCTGACATATTACACAGCGCTGTACAAAGTCATAGTCATGTGACTAGCTGTCCCTCTCACAATCTAATTTCTCCCCCATAGTCATTATCACAGTCTAAGGTCAGTTTTGGGGGAAGCCAATTAACCTAACTCCATGTTTTTGGAATCCCACACAAACACGGGGAGAACCTACAAACTCCATGCAGATAATGTCCTGGCCGTGATTGGAACCTGGGACCCAGAGCTGCAAAGCCCGGAGTGCTAACCACAGAACCACCGTGCTGCCCTATTCTCCCTGCAGATGGGGTTGGTTCCGCCGTTTGCTGTCTCTGGCACTGGGTCGCCTATGTCTGGGGTGTGTGTGGCCCTTCCTGGTTCTCTTGGTGTTCGGTAGACAGGAAAGTTGTGGTCGGTCAATGAGACCTCCCCGGGTGAATGTATTCCCATATACAAACATTACCATTCACCAGTTTTATTGTTTAGTTTCTTATATCTTTTTTGTATTCCAAAATCCAAGTCAGAGATGAATTCTGCATCCCATCAGAGGAGTCCAATCTGCCAAGTACGTAACTTTTCCCATGACGGTGCCAGTACCCCAAAATATCTATAAGAAGGAGAATGGGCATCAGCAAATCTGCCCTGAGAAATCGGCCAGTGCTGAGCTAAATCCTAATAGATGTTGTGTGGCCTCAGCCAGCTGCTGTGATCTGCTGATTATTGTATTTTATCCCCAACATAATGGTATATCAGTTATATCCGGTAGCGCTCCGCAGTGCACACCCCAGCTTGCTCTCAGTGTCTTCTTACAGCCTGACGTCTGTTCCCCATACATGGCAGGATAATATTTCCTGGACATATGGAGGAAATTGGATTGATGATATAATTACAGCTGAGGCCCTCGTGTCCTCAGCAATATGGCGGAAATAATGCACACAGTAATTCTATTTCAGTGCTGGTCCAGCCGCTCTGATCTGTGTGTAACACGCAGAGAGATTTTCTTCTGTCAGGGCTGACCTGACCCGCATGAAATGCAGAAGCCGCCGGGGGACAGAGAGATCATTCAGGCTGCAGAAATCCCTCTATCAGTGTATTATGGTAAAGAGAACCTGTCACCACAAAGGAATAAAGCCAATAACAAGACACCAATGTATGGTGGGGGGTGCAGAATGCAGGTGTGACTTTTGCAGGGGGATCTCGGCTGCATCCCACAATGCAGTGCTTTTCTATGAGCATCAGGGATCTCCCCGGACCCTTCTAGCCGGGTGCACCACCCAGCACTTTTCAATCACCACCCGGCTGAAGATTTGGGTCACAATACAGCTTCCCGGTTGAGCGCTGGGCATATAAATCAGCCTTAGCAGTGCAAACTCCATTCAGCATCCTTGAAATGCAGAGCTGCGACCTTCTGGTTCTGTTCAGCCAGTCTTGTGATCTGGAGAAAACCCTGAACCCCCAATGATCACCACAAATTTATGGCTGCATAAGCTCAGGTTCACCCTTGGTGAACTGATAATCCCCTGAAATGGGTGAATCTGTCCGGTCTGTGTGAATCTCGGGTTGCTGTACTCATCTCTACCTTTGCATTGTTTCCTGTACATTGAGAGGCGACATCCTGATCAGAAGACGGAATTGGCGGTGATTGGTGGATCTGATTAGGACAACGCTGGAGCGAGCACCTATGCACAGGAAGGTATTTATATATCTACATAGCAGGAGGAGGATGGGCAATGGGTTTATCTCGAGCAATGGTGGGCTCCTGGTAAAACAATGAACCTGGAAGAAAGATCAGATAATTAGATGAACTATCCTGCAAAGCTGAAAGTGAATGGTGATAAGATGATGGAAAATATAGTTTATGGTATTTGGGATTTTTTAGAATATTTGATTGCTATTTGTTAGGAATACTCCTCATAGCGCTCTCCATTGGCCTTGTACCATCCTATGTACCATCTTCAGGGTTTTTCCCTGAAGAAGCGGAATTATTCCGTGAAACGCGTAGAAACTAACAAGGTGCATGCTCCCAGGGTGACCCCGACAGGAATATTGTGTTTGGTTTGCATGTTTTATATGTCAGTGGTTGTAGTGTTACTTATTAAAGTATTTTTTTCTTATACTTGTAATACAAGTTAGTTTTGAATATTTAGGTGGCTGGCCCTTAATGTCCCAATATCTGGTGGAACTTCACAAATTTAGACTTGATTTGTAATAGGGATGTGGCCCTGATAGGATAAACAGAGGAGTAATGTAACATTATTGGTGGATCTGAAAACCAAAACTTACATCCACCAATCAGAATGCAGTGGGCGTGGTCTATTGCAGGTTAGAATACATCACAATGCATTTCATGCAAAACTCTTATTTCCATTCACTGGGGTTTTGCACATCGGCTGAGCGGTGAAGATTCCTAAGCAGGAAATTGGAAGAAATTAGTAAAATTGGATGAAATCTAATGAAGTAATGAGATTATCGGGCTCTGCGTTCACATAAAGAGCTTTTTATTCTCTGCTCGGATCACCCCTCCCCCCAGCAACGTCCCAGATGTAGATTGGACCGGCGCTCTGTGCATTCCTCGGATTACTGTATATACAATCTATATCTGTGTGTGACCATTACCACTTTTATACGCAGGGCCGGATCTGGCTCTAGGTGTGGAAGGTAGATGCCTAGAGGTGCCAGGGGGCTACCAGTTGCCAAGCATTCACCTCCGCCTCATTGTTGCCACCCCCGCAGTACCCAGCACATACAGAAGGAGGGGCAAACACACTGCATTATAATATACTGGGGGCAGCTTAAGGGCTGGAGGGGATTGGCTGGTATTGCTGGTTGTGTTGTAGTGTGCTGCGTTGGTTGGTGAAGGGAGTGCAAGAGAAGAGGTGCTGAAGGTCAGATTGGCAAAGGACGTACCTCAGGGGTGTGACCTGCATTAGGGGCGGAGTCTTTGGTAACAGGCTCTCTGTTCCTATAGGCTCCTGAGATGCCAATCCAGCCCTGGGTTTATGACATCATAATGATGGCTGGAAAACTTTCTTTTTAATTCTTTTCTCCTATGCCAACCTTTTTGGCGTCCCAGCTGGTAAGAAGAAGGTGACCCTGGATGATACCTGAATAAAGATGGCTTCATCTTTTTGTAGAAGAAAACAGATGGCGATAAATACCTGGAAGCCCTGTTACCCTGGCACATTGCAGGTTCATCATGTCATACATAATAAATCTGCAGAATGTTTTGTCCCCGAAAATCAGACCGAGAATCCACAAAGGCAATTATGATCATATGAGTTTTTTATTCATAAAATGACCATAGGATGGCGCTATTTTTTCTTTTGCAGGTCACCGGACTGAGCCTGACCAGCGGACCGGACCAGCTTGTCGTCCTGCACACCCAGAAATACGATGATATAGCGTTCTGCCTGCAGAGAGTGGAACAGGACGGGGAGAGTCGAGTCGGGGAACTGGTGGGGATCCTAACACATCACTTTAAATTGTGAGTCCTCATGAGTGTACATTGTATCCTGTGTCATACAATCAGATTGTACAATCTCCTGATCTGCTGCTCCATGAGATCCATATAAGGTCAAAACCAATGATAAATAGCGGATGAGGTTTATGGGGCTGTGAGTGGGAAATCTGGGAACTTCTGTGATTGTACAACGGCAATAAATAAAATGCGACTATGGGGGCTGCAGGTAATCTGCGCTAAATGCTGAGCTGCTATTGGTCTGTACAATCCAATCAAGAGCCTGTAGAGAAAAAGCTACGTCTGAATCTCATACCCCGTGAAACACAGGGACAATTTTTTTTAAGCTATCATGGGTGAAGCTGGGTGATCCAGCAATCCTGGAATTTCTTAAAATCATTTGCTAAAATTTGGAAAATGTTTTCAATCCTAAACAGGATCCATCCCAGGTTTGCTGGATCACCCAGGTTCACCCATGAGAGTCTATCTTTGATAAACCGGGCTCCATGCATTCCCATTGTGACCTGGTGGTGTCTACATCGGTCACAACCAAACTTCCTGTGTGAGAAGCCTCTGATACCCCAGCCTTAGGGCAATAAAGCTGAACTTCTTCCAGCCATCCCATCCCGGCCAATGATGGTGGCCAAAGATCGTATTCAAGAGAAGAAGGGAAAAGATGGCGGCACCCTGAGACAGAACAAGGACAGGTGAGTTTTGCAGGTTTGGTTCCACTTTAAGGATCAGAACTGATTTGGGTCATTGGATGGTTCTGGAATAGGTGGGAAACTGCAGGACAGTTCTGCTGTTGCTGCTCTGGACCCATCCAAGGCATGAGCCCTTCACATTAGTAACTTAGCCCTATGATGGGTCCATATGGTGCCCTCATCACACCTGTATGAGACCCCCCATTCCAGAACCATGGCCCAAAATATGAATCCCCCCCACCACATGGCCAGAATAATAGAGCTGGATTCCATTTGTAGCTACAACATCCTCCACTCCTCCAGGAAGCCTCTTCTTAAGATTTTGGGGTGTCTGAGGGAGTTTGCCCTCTATTGGTGGGGTCAGGTACTAATGGTGTGGATTTGGCCCCTGTTGGTGAGGTCAAGTACTGATGGTGGGGATTTGCCCCGTATTGGTGAGGTCAGGTACTAATGGTGGGATTTGCACCCATTGCTGAGGTCAGGTATTGATGGTGGGGATTTGTCCCCTGTTGGTGGGGTCAGGTATTGATGCTGGGGTTTTGCCCCCTATTGGTGAGGTCAGGTACTGATGCTGGGGTTTTGCCCCCTATTGGTGAGGTCAAGTACTGATGGTGGGGATTTGCCCTCTATTGGTGGGGTCAGGTACTAATGGTGTGGATTTGGCCCCTGTTGGTGAGGTCAAGTATTGATGCTGGGGTTTTGGCCCCTATTGGTCAGATCAGGTACTGATGGTGCTGTATTTAGTAGACATGGCCCTGTGGGAAATGCTCGGCATTAAACGGGTTAAACCAAAAGGGTGTCTGGGTTTGTAAATAAAACGCTTATTACATGCTGGGAATAATTAACACTTTTGTAAGCTGTGACTCTCATCCTAGTTGGGACCGGGGAGGGGGGTTGGGGGGATTTGTTAGATATTTGGATTATCTATTTGCTGATTGGTGTGATGACAATGAAGATGTGGGGGAAGGGGGTCTCGTGTGGGGGGGGTGCTCAGGAATGGAATATTATCTGTGGTGAGAAGGCTGAGTGTGTATATTTATATATATATTTTGATGTGGGAGACCACCAGGGGGGAGCGGAGAGTGTGAGGGGCAAAATGATTTGCAGCTTCTGGGCACATAATAGATGTTTTTGGTTGTTTATGTAGCATAAATTTACGCCCCTAATATACATTATATAGCAACCCATGACCATTACACCTGTATGAGATTGTCAGACTTCCCATTCCAAACCATAGCCATTAATATGGAGTCTCCCCCCTCCTCCCCATGATCATTAATACAGATTTGCCCCTCTTCTCCCCATTGCCCATAGATTGGTGTTGCCCCCTTGTGATGGTGGGGAATTGCCCCTTGGTGAGGTCAGGTACTGATGTTGGATGAGAAGACCTGGTTCATTCCAATTCACCCCAAAGGTGTTCAGTAGGGATGAGGTCAGGGCACTGTGCAGGAGTTCCTCCTAACTGGTGACCCCATGTCTTTATGGAGGGGGCTTTGTATCCCGGGATCAAGTCATGGGGGGAACAGAAAAGGGTCCTCACCAAACTGTGACCACAAGGCTGGAAGAACACAATGATCTACAATGTCTACTAGAACCTTTCACTGGGGACCCCTGAACCCCATCATTTGGGGGGGAGGGGCACATGCTTTTGCCCACAATGTGCATTATGCCACCATGAGGTTTAGTTGGGAATTACAGCCCAATAAATGGTGTGAGTGGCCATGAAATGTTTTCCGGAATCTGATTTATAGGCATTTTTATTATTTTATACTGCGATTCTCTCCGGGGCCATAAAGCAGATATATGAATTCAGAGCTCTGCAGATTGGCACACAGCCTGGCTGGGCCCCTCAGGGTAAGGGCCCCACACTGCGGTGATATACAATTATGTCAATATAATTCCTTCTTCTCATTACCAGAGGCTGAGCATTGATCACCACCCTGGGCCGAATCAGCATCTTCTATAGGCACTCCCTGTGCTGCCCCCTATAGGATGGCAGCGGCTGTATAGCGGGAGGGCGGATGGCAGAATTTGCCCAGTAACAGATTTAACTCTTAGAATATAAATCTGCAGAGAGGAGAAGGGAGATCTCCCTGTACTTCCATAGAGATCCTTGAAGGTATTGACTATTGGGAGGATGTATAGGAAAGGGGCGGAGACATCACAGATGAAAATTAATCAGGATGTATAGGAAAGGGGCGGAGACTTCTGAGGTGAATATTAATCAGGATGTATAGGAATAGGGCGGAGACATCGTAGGTGAATATTATTCAGAATGTATAGGAAAGGGGTGGAGACATCAGAGCTGAATAATAATCAGGATGTATAGGAAAAGGGCCGGAGACATCGGAGGTGAATATTAATCAGGATATATAGGAAAGGGGCGGAGACATCAGAGATAAATAATAATCAGGATGTATAAGAAAGGGGCGGAGACATCAGAGGTGAATATTATTCAGAATGTATAGGAAAGGGGCGGAGACATCGGAGGTGAATATTAATCAGGATATATAGAAAAGGGGCGGAGACATCAGAGATAAATAATAATCAGGATGTATAGGAAAGGGGCGGAGACATCAGAGGTGAATATTATTCAGAATGTATAGGAAAGGGGCGGAGACATCGGAGGTGAATATTAATCAGGATATATAGGAAAGGGGCGGAGACATCAGAGATAAATAATAATCAGGATGTATAGGAAAGGGGCGGAGACATCAGAGATAAATAATAATCAGGATATATGGGAAAGGGGCGGAGACATCAGAGGTGAATATTAATCAGGAGGTGAAATGATTGTATATTTGGGGTATCAGGAGATCTGTTACAGATTTATCTGCTTACTAATGAGAAGAAGGGAAATGCAGAGAAATATATTTCTTGTATGCTGAGAATACTGGGCAAAGGATTATAAATGAATCGACAATAATAGAACACATCACACAATTCACTGTGCATTGTGGTAACATGTTATAGACACATATAGTGAGAACACAGGTGAATATTAATCAGAATGTATAGGAAAGGGGCGGAGACATTAGAGGTGAATATCAAAGGATGTTTAGGAAAGGGGCGGAGACATCAGAGGTGAATATTAATCAGGATATATAGAAAAGGGGCGGAGACATCAGAGATAAATATTAATCAGGATGTATAGGAAAGGCGCGGAGACATTGGAGGTGAATATTAATCAGGATATATAGGAAAGGGGCGGAGACATCAGAGATAAATATTATTCAGAATGTATAGGAAAGGGGCGGAGACATTGGAGGTGAATATTAATCAGGAGGTATAGGAAAGGGCGGAGACATCAGAGGTGAATATTATTCAGGAGGTATAGGAAAGGGGCGGAGACATCGGAGGTGACTATTAATCAGGATGTATGGGAAAGGGGCGGAGACATTGGAGGTGAATATTAATCAGGATGTATAGGAAAGGGGCGGAGACCTCGGAGGTGAATATTATTCAGGATGTATAGGAAAGGGGCGGAGACCTCGGAGGTGAATTTTAATCAGGATGTATAGGAAAGGGGCGGAGACTTCTGAGATGAATATTAATCAGGATGTATAGGAAAGGGGCGGAGACTTCTGAGATGAATATTAATCAGGATGTATAGGAAAGGGGCGGAGACATCTTAGGTGAATATTAATCAGAATGTATAGGAAAGGGGCGGAGACATTAGAGGTGAATATCAAAAGGATGTTTAGGAAAGGGGCGGAGACATCAGAGGTGAATAATATTCAGGATGTATAGGAAAAGGGCCGGAGACATCAGAGGTGAATATTATTCAGAATGTATAGGAAAGGGGCGGAGACATCGGAGGTGAATATTAATCAGGAGGTATAGGAAAGGGGCGGAGACATCAGAGGTGAATATTAATCAGGATATATGGGAAAGGGGCGGAGACATCGGAGGTGACTATTAATCAGGATGTATGGGAAAGGGGCGGAGACATCGGAGGTGAATATTAATCAGGATATATGGGAAAGGGGCGGAGACATCCGAGGTGACTATTAATCAGGATGTATGGGAAAGGGGCGGAGACATCGGAGGTGACTATTAATCAGGATGTATGGGGAAAGGGGCGGAGACATCGGAGGTGAATATTAATCAGGATGTATAGGAAAGGGGCGGAGACATCGGAGGTGAATATTAATCAGGATGTATAGGACATCCATCCCGTGTGTGTTGCTCCTTGCAGGCGGTTTGTCAGTGTGAAGTTGATAATTGGATTCAGCTGCAATGGTGGCAGCGCCGTTACCAATCACAGATCAG
Organism: Pyxicephalus adspersus; assembly: GCF_032062135.1. Taxonomy (NCBI): domain Eukaryota; kingdom Metazoa; phylum Chordata; class Amphibia; order Anura; family Pyxicephalidae; genus Pyxicephalus; species Pyxicephalus adspersus. The sequence goes on from NC_092862.1 coordinate 146,504,566, forward strand.
CCGGCCGTGAACACAACACTGAGCGACACCTCATGTGAGTTCTGGTGAATGGCAGGGTGGAAGCGATGAATAATTTACACCACAACAATAACCTGATTATCCCAGCACCACTGAACCCCACGTGGGCCCAGCCTATGGGAATTCTCCGTCAGTGCTGACCCATATATCTCTGCACACAAATGCTGCCCACCACACTACCCAACCGAGGAGCCACTTATGACCACATTCACCATAGTGACACCCCCTCCATCTGTCACATTCACCATAGCAACACCTCCTTCATGTGTCGCATTCACCATAGTGACTCCCCCTCCATCTGTCACATTCACCATAGCGACACCCCCTTCATGTGTCACATTCACCATAGTGACCCCCCCTCCATGTGTCACATTCACTATCATGACACCCCCTCCATGTGTCACATTCACCATCATGACACCCCCTATGGTAGAGGATTTCAGCAAAGTGCAGGGGCGGGGGATTACACCCCTAAATATTGTTAGTTGAATCTGTACTAAAATGTTGTGGGGGGGTCATAGGTTTGCACCATTTTATGGGCCCCTGGACTGCTATTTTCAGTTCTTGAGGCTGAATGTCCATGGATCAGAGCCAAGGTGATGAAATCAACTGTGAAAGGTGGTGGTGCTATGGCCAGGCCTGTTGATTGGACAACAGAGAAACAGCAGATAAAGTAATTTCTATAAACTCTTGTTGGCGCTTTTAAATGTTCCAGAGTTTTGATTGGCTCCTAATACTGCCCCTCCCAGTGTTGCTGTGCAAAGGGAAGCTGATTGGTAGACAGATTTAGGTACTTCTGGTAGCCCTAAAAATATAACTGTTGAAATGAAACCATCGGCTCCCTATATCTGATCTTGTGTACGGAGATTGGCTTTAATAGATTTGATTTCAATGTGGCAGATAAATGCTGTTTCTGGGTCCTCAACTCTGAAAGAAGATCAGTGCGTAGCGCCCCCCGGAGGCTTTACCAGGCAGGGAACTCTGACTTCTGCTCAGTATGTGTGACACAAGCCACATGACTCTATGCAGCGCCCCCAGAGGCTTTGCTAGGCAGGAAACTCTGCTTAGTATGTCTGACACATGACTCCATGCAGCGCCCCCCAGAGGCTTTGCCAGGCAGGGAACTCTGCTCAGTATGTCTGACACATGACTCCATGCAGTGCCCCCCGAAGGCTTTGCCAGGCAGGGAACTCTGACTTCTGCTCAATATAACTGACACATGACTCCAGGCAGCGCCCCCTTGAGGCTTTGCCAGGCAGGGAACTCTGCTCAGTATGTCAGTAAACAATAAATCTCTGTCCTCAGAATGGTCTGCATTGGCATTTGTCTCCATCTGTCATCAGACTACAGAAATATGACCAAGCCAATTACCCCACCCTGAGGACGGGCAGCTCCGTCTGCTGACCCCAGAGCTACCATATGGAGGCAGATTAGCCCACCTCGGGGCCGTCTTCCCAGGCCTGCTTGGAGCAATGACTGGCAGTGAACTCCGTCCAATCCTTTAATACAATCAGTTTGTATTGGCGGCAGTGCTAATCTGTTGTCATCTCCTGTAAGGTGACCTCTGACTAACGAGTGTAACTTTATTAGTGGGGAACGAAACAAAGGTGATGTCTGTATTACAGGATCATCCATGGGGTAATAGTGAGGAGGACACCGGGTGTCATGTGATGGAACAGAGCCAAGGTGATGAAATCAACTGTGAAACCTGGTGGTGCTGTGGCCGGGCCCAGAGGTGTGTAATATGTCTGTAATGTGGGGGGGTCTGTGATGTGTGCGGGGGCAGACCCCACAGGTACGGGAGGTGTTTCCCCTGACAGGGGGGGTTCCCTGACAAAGGGGGGGGGGCTGCAGACTGTATATTGGTATATTGAGTTCCCAGTAGAAGACCAATAAACCCCAAAGTGACATTTTTGTTGTGGTTGGAGCCATGTGACCGAGGTCAGACCCAGCTTCCACCCCCCCGGCCATGTTTTTTGGCTCTGTCCCCGCCTGACGTTGTGTGTTTCCTCTTAGAAATAAATAAGTGGTGCAGGGCCCGATAATGGGAACATCCTGAGACCTCGGCACAAAACCTCAATACAGCTTCTTATAGATTTGGGCCCCACAGAAAAGTCTTTGTTGGGCTCAGACAGTCCAGGATAATGACTGCAGATCTGAGGAATAATTGGAGATGTTTCCGGACCACCAGACCCCCATCCTGCCTGGGGGGAGATGGATGGGGGTCCCTGGACCTCCTCAGGGATAGCAGACAATTGTGTGTCCTTCTAATGGGTGTCACGTCCTCACAATGTCCCAGCAGCTGTTCCTGGCAAGAAGCAGACGGTGCATTGTGCTGCGATCCCAGGGGAGGGGATCCTGCTGGTGACAGCAATGTGCACAGCGAGTGCTGACCAATCCCAAGCCCCGAATCCACCAGAAGAGCCATGAGATTATCACTGAAATAATAATAGATTTATCCAGAGAAATCCACCAATCAAGGCTCCCTACATCCCAGGATTCCAATAGAGAAATCTCCACCAAAATCCCAAACACCATCCGTCAGTACAAAGCCACTGGGGGGAAATCTCCCCATTGTGGGAGGGGCAGAGACACAAACTACTTGGGGAAATCTCCCCATTGTGGGAGGGGCAGAGACACAAACTACTGGGGGAAATCTCATTGTGGGAGGGGCAAAGACACAATCTCATTATAATCCCCTTCTCCATATGCAGGAAAACAGCACCACGCCGATGTGTCACCTCTCAGCTGACCAGGTTGGCAGCCATAGGTCATGTGATCATGAGGCGCACATACCAATCAATACTTTAACAGGGCTCTGTTGTCCCAATTTACAGGCGGCCAGCAGGGAAGTCCTGGCTGCCACTAAATTAGGAGAAGACTGAGGAGAAAAACAATGACAAGGAAAAACACTGAGTGGAGGTCAAGGAAAATGCTGAGGTGAATGCTGAGGAGAAAGCCAAGGAAAATGCTGAAGTGAATGCTGAGGAGAAAGCCAAGGAAAATGTCAAAGTGTATGGTGGGTAAAAGGACAGGTAAATGCAGAGGAGTGGGCGGAGAATAACTGTGAGGTGAATTCTGAGGAGAAGGATGAAGAGAATACCGAGGAAAACGCTGAGGTGAATGCTAAGGAGAACCCTGGGGAGGAAGCTGAGGACAAGGCTGAGAAGAACCCTGAGGAGAATACTGAGGACAAGGCCGAGGAGAACCCTGAGGAGAAAGTCGAAGAAAAAGCTGAGGTGAATGCTAAGGAGAACCATGAAGAGGAAATCAAAGAGAAAACTGAGGTAAATGCTGAGAGAAAACTCTGACCAAGAAGTTGAGGACAAGGCCGAGGAGAACCCTGAGGAGAAAGTCGAAGAAAAAGCTGAGGTAAATGCTGAGGAGAAGGCTGAGGAGAACCCTGAGAAGGAAGTAGAAGAGAGGGTGGGGGAGAACTCTGAAGTGATTACAGAGGATAAGGCCCGGGAGAACCCCGAGGAGGAAGCCAAGGAAAAGGCCAGGGTGAATGCTCTGGAGAACCCTGAGGAGAAACCTGAAGAAGAAGTCAAAGAGAAGACTGAGGTGAATGCTGAGGAGAAGGCTGAGGAGAACCCCGAGGGGGAAGCTGAGGGGAACCCCGAAGAGGAAGTCCAAGAGAAGGTGAATGCTGAGGAGAAGGCTGAGGTAAAACCATGAGCAGAAATTCAAGGACAAGGCAAAGGAGAACCCTAAGGAGAAAGTCGAAGAAAAAGCTCAGGTAAATGCTGAGAAGACCGAGGAGAACCCTGTGGAAGAAACCAAGAAGACTGATGTAAATGCTAAAAAGAAGGCTGAGGTGAATGCTGAGGAGAGGGCCCAGAAAAAACCCTGGACAGGTGCTCGAGGAGAAGGCCGAGGTGAATGCCGAGGAGAACCCTGAGGAGGAAGCTGAGGAGAACCCTGAAGAGGAAGTAAAAGAGAAGACTGAGGAAAATGCTAAGGCGAAGACTGAGGTAAAACCCAGATCAGGAATTCAAGGACAAGACCAAGGAGAACCCCAAGGAGAAAGTTGAAGAAAAAGCTGAGGTAAATGCTGATGAGAAGATCGTGGAGGAAATCAAGAAGACATGTGAATGTTAAGGAGAAGGCTGAGGTGATTGCTGAGGAGAGGGCCGAGAGAAAACCTTGAGCAGGAACTTGAGGAGAAGGCTAAGGAGAACCCTGAGGAAGAAATTGAGGAGAACACTGAGGAGGAAATCAAGAAGACTGAGGAGAACCCTGAAGAGGAAGTCAAAGGGAAGACTAAGGTGAATGCTGAGGTGAAAGCTGAGAAGACTAAACAATGAGGAGAATGCTGAGGAGTGAACTGTAACAGAGATTGTGGAGCTGTCCCTTATATATAGTGCTGAAGGAATGAACCATATCAGCCCAACAGTGATGTGAAATATGCCGATTGGTTCACAGCCCAGACCCTCCCACTCACAGCCTGATTTTACTATGCAGAAGTTCTACAGAAAACAATACAAATACAGATTTCAGGCACTCACACTGGCTGTGTGTATTATAATAACAATTTGTAGGGTTATGCTGACATGTTTGGATGTTATTAAAAATCCTTAGCAGAATCCGGCTTGTAATATTACTATACAGTTTTTTTTTAGTTATTTATATAGCGCCAACATAGTGCATAACGCTGTATTTTACTGACATCCTAGAATCTGGGTTTCAGGAATCCTCTGGGATCTCTGCTCATCTATACCCCCAGAAAATCACACAGAGAAGATGCTTTATCCTCCATTGTTACCATGACAACCATCCAACACGATGCGGGTGACTGTCACACACCAAAATAACACCCCCACAGCTGCCAACTACCTGCTGCCCAACACCTCAGCAACTGCAAGGTCCAGCATTTATACCTTGATATAATGCTGACATATACTACAGCACTGTACACAGACACACACTCTAATGCCCCCCCACAGTCAAACACCATTATTAAACATTTATATAGCTCCAACATATACCACAGTACAGGGATTACTAAGCCAGTCCCATCAGCCTCTGTACAGAGGAGCTGACACTCTAATGTCCCCCAACAGTCACATACTAATATTATACATTTATATAGCTCTGACATATACCATAGTGCTGTACAGAGATCACTGAGCCAGTCCCATCAGTCTCTGTACAGAGGAGCTGACACTCTAATGTCCCCCCACAGTCACACAGCTGTACAGAGTAGACATTGGAATAATCAGTCTCTGTGGTGTCAGAAGGCTTCAGTCAGTGGCCGCCATGTTTGTGTCAGGGAAGTACATTTTGTGCTCTGGCTCACAAGGTGCCAGCGATGGGATTGCTGTTGTCGCCCTGAGGTGTGCGCCCTCCTCCACACTCTGTGTACCATGTGGCGGTGCCCTCATTTCTGTGTTATATTAGCAGCATGTGGGGCACCTCGGCCCAGATCTGTCTCTGTGCTATAAATATTTCACAGGAGAGGGGGAAGAGCCCGGGAGGGATTGGCCAGATGGAGGTTCTGTGCCCGCTGCCATCCACCCGGCATTCCTCTATTATATTCCCGGTTAACCCCTCTGATGCCGGAGGGGGGTAATAATATTGGGTATTGGTGATCGTCAATAACCTGGCTGTGACCCCCCGGACAAAGTTGCTAACATTCTCTACAGATATATTCTGAACATTTTGGACCCTTTATATTTATATATTTATTGTCATTTCAACATCTGGAAATCTGCCACTTCCTGTTCTACGGTGACAACGCTCCAGCTGTAGTTGTGACACATGACCATGGCGTGTGGCTTTTACACCACACAGGAATGTTGTCTCTGTCAGGAAACATGCCCTGAGAAATGCCACGGGGGCATCACTGGGGTACAATTAGACAGGAAGTGGCTGCAAGGTGGATGCAGGAATTCAGCAGATGGAACAAAGGAGGAAGAAATGGAAATGTTGGGTGTTTATCATACACAATGCACAGAGCAAATTATTATTATTATTATTATTATAGAGGGGTCACCAGCAGGAGGAAGGAGGTCCTGAATCTGGATCTCCAGTTAGAATGGTCAGGCCGGCACTGAAGACATCACTTACAAAAAGACAGAATGAATCCAGCTTTGAGTAACAAAAATGTAAAAGGGTTTTCAGGATAAAAGATATCAGTGGAAACTGCAGGGAATGTGGACCTCAATAAAAACCTAACAGGGGTTCTAGCATCTTTCTATTGCCTTGAAAACTAAAAAAAGCCTCAAATTCTGGCCCTAGAATTGTATACAATGGCTTTGTATGATGGAGTAATAATAGGATCCTTCACTGGGGACACCTGGTCCCCATCATTTTGGGATGTGTCCTCCATACATCTGGTCATATAGGTAGTTGGGTTGGTCAGGTGAGAAGACCTGGCTCACCATTCCAATTTATCCCAAAGGTGTTAAGTAGGTTTGAGGCCAGGGCTCTGTTCAGGACACTAGAATTCCTCCACACCAAACTGGTGACCCCATGTCTATATGGAGCTGGCTTTGTACCCCGGGGCATGGGGGAACAGAAAAGGGTCTTCACCAAACTGTGACTACAAGGCTGGGAGAGCACAATTGTCTGCAATGTCTTTGTATGATGGAGGATCACCAGGCCCCTTCACCTAAACTCAGTTATGGGGTTAACGTGTTGAAGCTGTCTAGGCTGTTCACATAATAAAGTGAATTCACTTAGCTCAGGATTGTTGTAATAATTCACTCTTCGGTGAATACCTAATCAAAAAAGATGATTTTTTTTCTTACTATGATTGGGTGGATGAAATTTGCAGCTTCACCTCAATTATTAATCTAAGTGAACTATACAATGCAAACAGGATTTTGACTGGCTAAGTGAACAGTCTGCATTCCTTTAGTAAAGCAAAACTTCATAGTAGGTGCGATGGTCAGGAGTTCCTCTTATATTATTATTATTATTATTATTATTAGACAGGATTTATATAGCGCCAACATATTACGCATATATAAGAAAAAAGTGTAGAAATGAGAGGAAATGAGTACCGGTCACTCTAAATGGAATCTTTACTCCTGTGGATGAAAGGCGTCAGAGACTGAACGTGTACAGGTCGGTGAATATCTCTTATAAAAATAACGACACAGCCAATAATCCATTTTTATTGAGTTTTATTTTCATGAAAAGTGCCACTGTTAATGTCCTATTATTAGGAGGACAAACATTTCCCGTCTGTGGTGGGGAGGACCTGCATCTACCCAGACCCCAGACATCCCGCACAGCCAAGACACGACAAACCTAAAAACAGCTTCCTTTCCTCACAATATTCGTACGACATATTGGTAACATCCTTTCCACTTCCCTGCCATCCACATAAACACGTCACACACAGGCGGCCACGTCGTCTTCTTGATTAACTTCCTGAGGTGACTCCTAAGCGGCCGTATCCTAAAGCCAAAGGTGCTCGTCCCATTTTCCAAGTGTTTCCCAAAAAACCACAGCGACAGAACAAAGGCAAAGACCGACTTTTTTTTTTGTGTTTTTTGTTTTTTAACAATAAGTGGCAAAAATCCATCAGTCACTTTTTAGATTTGTGCCAGAAAACGCAAGTCGCCTTTATTTCGCCTGGAGAGTCCGAGGGCTGCAGTCAGCGCTGCGTCTCCAGCCGAAATATTCCAGTGTCAGCACATAGAAAAAAAAGTCTTTACAAACAAAAAATAAAAGAACGAAGTCCTTACAAACGTGTTTTCCGCAGTCTGAGGAAACGTCTTTAATCAATTTGGAATCATTTTTTTTTGTTCCCTTATAAATTAAATAATTTACAAAGTGGGAGGAAAAGAAACAAGAACATCGAAGTCTTGCATGCACCACACACGCACACACACGGAAACATAATAATAATATCGTCATCGGTTGTATGTACAATACAGCATTTCTTGCCCGCCCTTGAGCAAGCTTTTTGATTCAGTTGTCCTCAAAAACAAAAATAAAACCCCCAACGCCGTCCCATCAGTAACAAGTAGCTGGAGTCACAGAAATGCCACGTGGGGAGGTGATAAGTTATGGTAGGTAAACATTTAGAACAGCCGGGCCCAGCTCCACTCCTCAAGGGCCACATACTTCTGTATCCAGGCCCTCGGGGACCTGAGCGAGACACTCAATTCAGAAGATCATATTATTCACCCTGCTATGGACTGAATAGTGAGAAAAAGGTGAAAAAAGCTATCAGACCAATTCTATCCTATAAGAGTTCACTTTGCTATTTATGATGCCCTGCAAAGGCTGCCCCGTCACAAAGTCTGTTCAGTTCACCAGAGATCTGTGTTATCCACTGCAGCCATAATGCAGAAATGATCTCACAGGGTCCGCATGAGATCTGCAACTCCTTCTCATTGGCCCTAGTTTATTAAAGCTCTCCAAGGCTGGAGAAAATACACTTTCATCAGTGAAGCTGGGTGATCCAGCAAACCTGGAATGAATCTGGTTCAGGATTCAAATCATTTGCTAGCAAATTTCAAATGAAAAAATACATTTCAGGCTTGCTGGATGGCCTAGGTTCACTATGAAAGTGTATCCTCTCCGGCCTTGGAGAGCTTTAAGAAATCAGATCTATTCTCTCTTGCTCTACCAATTATATTCAGACTTTGAAGTTGGGTTGGTTGTGAGAAAGCAATATTTTTTACATTAGATTATCATTATAAGAGCCCGGAAGGAGGCTGCAGTTCAATACAGAAATATATAAATCCAATCCTGAAATCTGAGCCGATTCTGCTACCGGTATTCATCTTAGTCAGCTCTCCGTATCCCCATTGTGAATCTGCTGGTTAACTTATTTTGGAAAATGATCAAACACCGGCCAAGAGGAGAACTCAACTGGGTTCACTAATTTAGAGAATACCAATCGTGGCCAGATCACCGTCTGCACCTTTCCCAGCAGGAGATTCTCAGATATGATGGAAAGGTGAAACCATTACTGGAAGGCCATATTGTGAATATGAAGATAGCCATGGATGTTCAGGTCTTTCAAATCCACACATTCATGTGAATGGAGCCAGATGGAAAGACCGAGAAGAAGACACTTATTAATGCTTGGAGCCAGGGAAGGATTAATGCCTGGAATCAGAAGAATTTTTAACCTCTCCAAACAAGTCTTCCTCCAAGATCAGTCTGCTCAGCTCTCACTAAAGAAATGATATTAAGATTAGGAAAGGTAATGAAACTTTAAATGCGAATATTCCAGCCAATCGAAGACCACACAGATAAATCTTTAGGGTTTTCCTATGAAGCTAGAAATGGACCCAATGGGCCTGATTTATTAAAGATGTCAAATGCTTTCATTAGTGAAGCTGGGTGATCCAGCAAACCTGGAATGGATCTGGTTCAGGATTCAAAACATTTGCTAGCAAATTTCAAATGACTTTGTAGAAATACATTCCAGGCTTGCTGGATCACCCAGCTTTAATGATGAAAGTGTATCCTCAAGTATCCCAAAATTAGGACCAATGTGTGATTGTGGGGTGAGGGAGCAGCAGAAGCCAGAAAAGGTAATAGAACCTCCCCAGCAAATGTATCCCAGCTCCAATTACAAGGAATGTGTAAATCAAAAAGAACCCATTTATTAGGTATTACATGATCCATGGTCTATAATGGGTACTAATAATCCTCCAGCACTAGCAATACTTTCTATTAGATAATACCAGGTGATCCCGGATAACATGGAGTATCAATTCTATTTACCTGGCACAATAATAAATACATGAAAACAAATCAAATGAATTCTCTCTGTAATATGACATTAGCAGACAGAGCACTTCTCACCTGTACCCCAGCTCAGGATCAGACTTTTTGTATAAATTCTTTATTGAAATTAAGGAAGCAAGAAGGTCCAAGGTACTGAAAGACTTAGGAAGCTCCCTCAGGCCTGGCACTGATTTTCTAATTAATAATAATTGTTCTTATAAGATTCATACGGCCCATATCAATGCCCATCGGAACCATAAAGGTCAATGAAACATTTCCACACATCTACTGCCCATAATGAGCCATGTGAACCACATGATAAATAGAAAATGTTCTGCTTCATGATTGTACCCACAGAGTGATCAGAACATGAGGAATTCCTGTGCCCGATGCTGATAATCCCTATTAGTGGGTAGATGAAGGTATTCAGTTTTCTGTAGGTTTCTCGCTCCACCCACACAAGTGACTCACAGAGAGGAATATTTCTTGTTATAGTTAAAAGGATCATCAGATGTTCCTTTAGAGGCGATAGGAAATCAGCTATTGTTACCAATTATTTATAACTAATTCTGCATCATTTCAAGCAATTATAAGAATATCCAAAATGATGGAACCTGCAGAACCCACAGCAGTGCCTGTAACTCTTAGCATTACCTGCCACAGACAAAGCACCACGGCCAAGCAAAGTCAGGAAATGTTAGGAGAACTGGATACCCAATCAGGTGCCAACTCTTAATATTCTATACGGGTATGGCAGCGGTGATAAAGCTTTTATCTTCTACATTGGACGTGACTTCTTTGTCCCAAAGGAATCAACTCAATTGTCATTTCTGCTGGTAGCAGCCTTTAATTTATAACCTGCAGAAATGTTGGAATGTAATTGGTTGTGCTGGGTGTGTTGGCCAACCTTGGCTTCACCAAGTAGGCAGTAAGACATCTGTCTAATATCGGTCACACTGTTACTCCGTCAATACCTGCTGAGATGTCCTTTTCCCCCATGGCAGATATGTGATGGTGAGACTTCTAATTGGATTGCACTCATCATCACCATCATGGGTAACCCTATGTTACCTGAGCCTTACCCAACTGTTGCAAGTTGGCCCTGAGCCAGGCAATTCACCTGAAACAAAACAATAAATTGTTTAAAAAAAGCCACCATCTGCCATATGACTAGCGGTGACCAAAATCTCAACTGGGACTCAGATGCCTTTCCTTCTACTAATGGTACCTTAGATAGGAGAGAGCCTGGCCATATGCCACACAGTCATTTCCCCCCAGTATGACATATATTGGCAGCAGTATTGAAAACCATTTCTGATTTCCCTTTCGCAGATCACACAAGTAGGCAGAATACTACAGGTTACATAGATTGTGGAAGTTCATTGATATTACTAGCTTATATTTAGAAGTTCTGCATTTTCAGGAAAGATGCTGTAACCTTTGTATGGTATAACAGCACCCTGGGCATTCATATAGAGATTGGCCTATAAGCTATAGGTTGTATTTAATCTTTTGGCTTTTTAATGTGTGTGGAAATTTGTGTGTAATTTTAAGGTCAGGTATTGACAAGAAGACATCTATCACGCCTATAGTGATACATAGGCGTGATACCACACCTTGCTGGACATCCCATTCTGATGTTGGATGAGAAGACCTGGCTCACCCATTCCCATTCACCCCAAAGGTGTTCAGTAGGGTGAAGTCAGGGCTCTGTGCAGGACACTCGAGTTCCTCCATGGTGACCCCCATGTCTTTATGGAGGGGGCTTTGTACCCCGGGGCACAGTCATGGGGGGGCAGAAAAGGGTCTTCACCAAACTGTGGCTACAAGGCTGGAGGAGTGCAATTGTCTGCAATGTCTTTGTATGATGGAGGATTACCACGACCCCTCACTGGGAACCTGAACTTAAAATTTAGAGAGATGTTGGCCCATACACAGTATACTCCAACTTTTACATTTTAAAGATTCTATATAAAAAGTCTGCACAAATAAAACATTCATAACAACAATACACAAAACCCTCATCATTTTCCTCTGCATGGACACAGACAAACAGGTCAGCAAAAACCCATTTGGTTATTTTTATCCTTTCCAGCTATGAAGAATCCAACATAAACCGTCGAAATACACTATGGGGATTGAACACAAAACTCCTCCGCTGTCTCTATTGCAGCCTCCGATATCCGGGGTCTCCAACTGAAAACAAGCGGATGAAAAAATGGAATTTGTAGCTTTCTTATGGCAGCCAAATGCAAAGTAATCTTGGAATTTATCTGGCTTCAGTGGACAACACAGACCCTCTGCCTTCTGATCTATATGACCAAGCAAACTAACAGCATAAAAAGTTTGTATCAATATTCATCTTTTAAGGTGAATCTGAAGATCCCTGTAACCACCAAACTCCTAGACGTTCAGGGAGTCAAAGTAACTGCGCCAAGCAATTCTCATACCTGAGGCCCATCACCTGTGTACAGAGATCACTTTACCCAGTACGCCATGCAATTCAAGTCACCAATTTTTGAACGTAATAAAAGATTTGTTACCCATGACAACCAAAAGTGTCAATTTTTTTTTCAATGTGGTTTAGAAAATAAAAGATAAAACCTGATTGGTTGCACAAGCAACATCTACATTTCCAGAATAACACAATCCACATTGCAGGGGTCCATGTCAGGAGTAGCTGAATCTGTACAAACTGGAACACAATGGCATTGCCAATAGCAACCAAATACTCTCTATTCTGCATTGGAGAAATGACAGCTGGAGTCTGGTTGCTTGATATGGATGCTATGTACCCTCCGCTCCAGTTTTTTTGTACATCATAGCCACCACTATTTGTTCTCAGGGAGGTAATACTGCAAACCCATTACAAACACAGATCATGGTGCCACTGACAGAGAATGCCCATGGGGGCAGCTGTGCCACTGTTGGAACTGTAGAAACACTGAGAGGTATTGAAACGCATCAAAAATAAAAAGCATTGGTGGTGTGAAAATACCTTGATGTATCCCAGGCCTGGATTCCTGGCTCTGATGGGTCATTAATCATCAAGAAATAAACCCTAAAGGGAACCGGTAATGATGGAAAAATGTCAGAAGCAACTGCCAACTTATTTATATAGTTGCAATTCCAGAGGCATCACCCTAACACTTGATATGCTTATGCTTGTTCCAGGTCAGTGAATCTTTTATTCATAAACAAAGAATGAGGAAAGCGCTCTGGAGAGTGAACCACAAAAATAAGCGAGCAGCGGCAGCTTGTAGAATTCTCTCCAGTTCCCTTTAATGTGTACCTGTTACCGGCACCAACCTAGGATATGGGGAGTGAGAAGGTAAATGAGAGGGAAAGAAAGAGAGAGATAAAGGAACAGAGAGAAAGAATATCATAGAAGAGAAGGCAAGAGAGAGCTGAGAGAATGTCAGGGGGTAAAGCTTGTCATACATCATGCATTTCACTCCATGAGACAAATAGAGGTTTTCTATCAATCATTTTTGACTGGTATTGGAAATCAAAAATTAACCAGGCAAGACATTTTTTGTTGTGTTTTTTTTGTCACCTGATTACCATGGTTTAATTGCAAAACCACTTTTTGTGGCACAGTCAGGGCTTTTGTAGATGCTTTTGAATTGGATTATAAAACACATTAATAAAGCGAATGATACATTGAATATTTGTAGTCAAAGGATCGATTTGTATGTTGATCTTTATAGCGATCAGTATTAACATTAAGAAAAAATCACATTGTGTATGTCTAGCATTAGTGAGCGAGAAGAGAAGAAGAAAAGATGGAGAGAAGAGAAGGCGAAAAAAGAAGATGAAGAGGAGGAGAAGAGAAGATCTAGAGAAGAGAAGATGAAAAGAGAAGAGGAAGATACAGAGGAGGAGAAGAGAAGAAGAAGAATTGAAGTGAATAAAAAATGAGAGAAAAATGGTAGAGAAAAAGAGTGAGGAGAGCGATGGAGGGTAGGAGAAGGGCAGGGGAAAGAAGTCGGGGGAATTAGAGGTAAAAAGAAATAAAATACAGAAGCGATGAAAGCAGTAAATAGAATAAATAATGACAATCACTGGGAAACTGGTGGAGAAGAGTGAAAGGAAAAGACAAAGAAGAAGAGAAGGAAGAGGGGAGGGAGAGAGATGGGAAGTAGCTGAACAATCTCTCTCTTTGTTCCAACCAGCAGTATTAGAACCAAGTATAACACTGTGGATGGGGTGCAACAATTAAAACCTGGTCTGTACCTGGATGTGACCAGCAATGAAAGCTGTCACCATCCAGGGAATCTACATGTCGGTGGCACTCGGTGTAATCGGTGTCATTGCACACACAGAGGCTGTGGCGTGTGTGCAGAGTCAGTCCATGCATGTAATCCGTGTAATAGAGCAGAGAAGCTGAAGACATGTGAGCTGCCTGTCACACTCCGCCTGTACAGCAATCTATTCCTCATTAATGTAAAGCCAGCTCAGTCTGCTAACACCAGCATAGCCTCCCCCGCATGGGAAATAATCCCCAGGAAATGGTTAGTAGGCTAGGCTGTCTGAGACCTACGTTGGCGCAGAGGTGAATCTTTCCTTTAACCCTGTTCACGGTAAAAACACACAAATAATAAGGCCGGCGTCGTGAGATTTCACCTATAACGATGTCCTCCCTTCCCCCCAGTTAATGGCAGTCTCTGTGGAGGGCACATTTGGCATGGCCTGCAGCAATTGCTCTCTAACTGCCATTACAACAGATTAAAAACAAGTCTTTGACAAAAATAACCCCGACAAGGTCCCTATCATAAATAAATCACTCAGCAGGGGATTTTCTCACTGCCAAAAAACTAGGGAAGAAAATGACCCAATTTCAGCATCATGCAAATTCACAACCTGCATGACCAGGCTGCAACTCTCACGTTCAAATGTCATGGATCTGATCGTTGTCAAATATTGGTGGTGATATCCCACATGGAAGGAAAAGAACTAGAATGAAATGAGTATTGTTACCAATGTGGTGTTAATAAACCAAAGTCTGACCCATATATTGTCACATTCGTAGATCTAAAGGAATAAAGTCCAACAAGGCCCATTATTATACTCCAGCCTCCGTGCCCGCTTTTATCCTGCGGCATGCTGACTCCAACCGCGATTGGCTGGATGTAGAAGATGGGATTGCAGGGTTCCGATGTTAATTCTCAGCTTTATCATACAGAAAAGTTACAAACGTTTGGGGTTTGCTTTGCTTTGGAATGATTATGAGCAGCCGCTACAAAAGTGTAGTGAGGAAAAACAACGTGCAGCCCCAGGGATAGCAGAAGGAAAAGAGGTGGTGAGCGCCAGGCACTTTTTGGCCTAAAGAAAAAAAAAGATGCACGTTGGATGGTGGCCAAGATGCCCCAAATTTCCACCACTGCTCAACGTAGGCAATGCACAAAAGGTTGAATGTGGTCCCATTTTGTTTTTTTTTTTTTGGCTACTGGATCAGGGGTGGCCATCAACATTGGGTGTAGGTTCTGGCCTTCAAGTGCTGTGAAAGAGCTGGACCTGGTCACCTGCAGACAGTCACCGGTCTAATACTCTGGAAAATTCATCGCGGTTGCCCTCGTTTTTTAGGTCAGCAAACACCTGGGTGAAATAGTGTGGGTCAGCGTTAATTCTCAACATCTTGGCACTCATGGCATCAATTATGCAAAGACATCGGTCCCAGAAGGCATCCTTGCCAGCTTCCACCAGGAAAGGCTTCAGAGGGTAGGATATCTCATTGCCCATGTAAGAGTAAGAGAGATACAGGCAGGTCAGCAGAGTAGCTTGCAAGTCATGTTCGGTGGCCACAGAGTCCCCGTCAATGACATCCCTGCAGAGCAAATAGACAAAAACCACATTGGCGGGAGTGACAAAGGCCTGGTCTTGCCAACCCTGAAGAAGTAAGGAGCGGTCCACGCTACGTAGCCATAGAATTGGGTCTGTCGGTGACAAATGTTTCAGCCGGTAACACCTCCTACATAGGAATTCCCCAAGACATTTGAGTAGTTCTCCAGTGGAGGCTTGGACTATAACTCTCTTTGGAGAGCCACCACCGGTAGTGCTGGAGACCTTCTTTATGGAGGAGATCTGCTTGGATGTTAGCGGGGCCAGAGGCTGGTTGTCATAGCTGGAGAGATTGGCACAGGACAAAGATTTTTTCACATTCTCGTGGTTCAAATGGGCTACGTCCTTCTGGTAATTGCTGTTGGCAGTTCCCTTCCTTGAGGTCTTCTTTTTGGTGGAAGCCACCAGTCTTTTCCAGGTTAACGCAGGGATAAACATAGAGTGTCGCTTTAAAGCCTTATCGGGCTTCTGTCCACTGCCCTTGCTGACACTGGTATAATGTGCCAAGGACCCTGAGCCATCATCATAAAGACTGGCTTTCCGGGAACCCGGAGACAGGGAGAGGACCGTGCCCATGCTTATGGAGATCTTTACAAGAAAATCGAGGACTGGGAGGAGTCCGAGCAACCTCAGAGAACAGCAATTAGTCCAATAAAAATCCAATCTGCTCCGAGAAAATTAATAGCCAGCAGAGGAATGAAACTGGCAGTTCTTTGTTGCCTGCATTGCAGGACACATGCAGCTTTCTCTTCCTAACACACAAGGTTGGTAAACACAAGCAAATGGATTTCCAATCAATAATCTCGCTAACCCCACCAATGCTCGAATAAAAGTCCATGCAAAAGAAATGATTCAATTACCCGGCTGATTCAATAGCCGAGGGTCTTGGCTGATGTGGAGGAGGGTGGATGATGCTTTTAGTTAGATGCTGCACGGTGGTCTTCTTGCATTCTGCGATTTAGACTGCAGATAGTTGGGGGTGGGGGCAACGGAATGATGCCAGGGATAAGATGGAACGTAGATGGAGAGTGGCCCTCTTCAACAGCAAATCTTATATTGATGTGTCCTTGTTTTGCTTATGATGAATAACAAGCAGATTTTTTTTAATTGCAAAGCCTTTATCATTGGTGGGGGTGGTGGCAATATGGATGGAGGCTGCGTTTACGCAGAATGAACCATTGGTCTTTGGATAAAAGAGGACCCACCTAGATAAGAGAGCGTGAAGAATAGAATTCCGTACCGAGCTCTGGTGGGTGATCCAGCCTTTGAAAAGCAATTGATGGAGGGTGGGGGGTCCAGCTTTTGTCAGGCGAGGGTCTTGGTACCTTTGTGATGTTGAAGCAGCTAGTAGGAGGGGGGTCTTCCTTTGGGATGAGGATGGATAAGAGATGAAGGTCTACTGGAGGGACTGGCTCTGCCCCAATGCAGCTGCCCTCCTGCACCCTGAGCTGTCAGTGATTGCTGGAGGTGCAGGGCAGCGCAGATCTGCCGCATTGGTCAGGGGAAGGCAAAGCTCAGCATCTGATGAGGGACAGGAGACACTGAAAGGAGAGGGCTGATCCTGAATCTCAGCTCACAGACATTTCTGTTTGGCTGATCCAACCAGCTCTGGCCTTGCAGGGGGGAGAACACAGAAGCACTGTGATTTGCTGTCAGGCTGCAGCCTGAGCCCCCTCCTGAATAAAGATATCAGTGCAGCAGCAGGAATTACACTGCCCTCTGCTGGAATCTCTCTGGTATTACGCCTTTGTTCCAAGATGCAAATCACTGCATTCTCCATTGTCACAAATGGTTTGGTGAAAGAGGAAAACACTGAGTCAAAGCAACACTGGTAAAGCTGCCACACAACTTAGATGATTCGATCATTCTCCTTTACTATACTTAGCTTTGATGTTTACGGAGTCTGATTTCTGGGACAGACTTCAATGTATAATTCAGCATTTGCTTTTTTTAAAAAGTCATTCAATATTTTCATCAATGGCTGGATGATATTTCTCAGGGTGGGTTGCCTAATGATGACAACGGTTGACTGTGTATGTATGTGTGCATGGAAGTGGTGACAAGCCATCACAAGCCAATGCAGCAGCAGCACCACTGGAAAACCCAGAAATTATTTTGGGTTTAGTCATCATTTTGTTGGAATTTGGACCAAATGGGTCATAAAAAATATCTCTCAGGGGTCAATTTAGAAAAGAGATCAAGGCATCATATCCAGGAATTTTTTTAGCATTTCAGCTATACCAGTTGAATATATAAAGAATAGAACTGGGTGTGAAACCTTTAAGTAATGATAACAGAGACTGCTGATACACGGAACATCTGATTGTCTCACGGGATCAGGAAGAAATTTTTTTTTCTATCGGAGCAAACTGTAGCAGGGGATTATTTTTGCCTTCCTCTGAATCAGCTATGTCCATGGGGTTTTAAATCTGGGATATGTTTATTTCCCTAGTGGTTTAACTTGATGCCCTTGTCTTTTTCAACCGAACTTACTATGTAAGTCATCAGGTTGTAGCAGAATCTTAAGGGAAGGAGACGCTCTGCCATCTTCACAATGCAGTAAAAAAAAAGTTGGCCATTGGAGACGTGTTCTAGACCTGAAGATCCTTTACAAGAACATCGGTAAAGCGATGAAGTCATTGGTTCATCGCAGTCTCTATAACCAGTGGATTGGCCCATTCGTCTTTTCAAATTTCTGCCTTTTAGTTCGATATTGTTTTTGCATTTGCAGAGGATTGGTACTGCAGTGCTCAACCCAGTCATTATTATTACAAAGTATTTATATATTATATATAAAGCACCAACACATTACTTAGCGCTGTACAAAGTCCATAGTCATGTGACTAGCTGTCCCTCACAGGAGCTCACAATCTAATGTCCCCACCAAAGTCATATGTCATTATTACAGTCTAAGGGCAATTTTGGAGGAAAACAATTAACCTAACTGCATGTTTTTAGAATGTGAGTGGAAACCTGAGTGCCTGGAGGAAACCCAAACACAGGGAGAACCTGCAAACTCCATGCAGATAGTGTCCTGGCCAAGATTCAATTCCGGGACCCAGCGCTGCAAAGGCCGGAGTGCTAACTACTGAGCCACTATTTTTTTTTAACTGGGTGGGAAGAAATTGTAGGCGGGTGGCAGCCCCTTTATTTTGACCCAACTCATCAGTACCCACCCAAAAACAGCCGGGTGGAGAGCCTGGATAAAAGGGGCCATAGAGAACACAGATACCAATCCACACCCCTTCCTAACTTTTTACAAAACTACATCAGCCATCATTTTCTCTATTGAGGTGGGGAAGGAGAAGGATTCACATTTACCTCAACATCTTGCTGGCAGTCTATGACAGAGACCTTTGCAGTTATTGGCTTCCCCCCAAATTGACTTTAGACTGTGGTAATGACATATGACTATGATAGGGACATTAGATTGTTAGTCCCTTTGAGGGACTAGTGGTATGACTATGGACTTTGTACAGCACTGCATAATATGTTGATGCTATATAAATACTGTGTAATAATAATATTGGGGGATCAGTTCCAACAAAGATCAGCTAATTCTAATAACTTACCTGGGAGCCCAATGTGATCCATTTTCTGAGTCTTCTGATCTCCTTCCTAAAGAGTTTCTCCAGCTCTGTCCTCTCCACCTCTTCGAGCCTTTCTGTAAATATCAGGCACAATGGTGGGAAGGATCCCCATGGTGAAGGTGGCGCAGTGACAAATTCATCTTCAGTGGAGCTTCCTGGTGATTGACAACAGATCTGAATTAGAATAAAACAATCTCAAAACATAATCTTAATCAAACTACTTGCCATTTTACTAGAGTGTTTGAAGGTGATCCCCCTATTAATCCCTCCACCCAAAATGCTGCATGATCATTTCCCCCCTCATTTCCAGGTAAAATCTCCCACCCCCAACTTTCTCCCTTATTAAACCACTTCTACCCAAGGAAGCAGCACACTAGATTTGAATGCTCGACTGACTCCACTATTGCAATATTAGTTTCTGCACTGATACTTACTCCTAGATTGTAAGCTCTTCTGAGTCCTTTCCTCTTCCTGTGTCACTGTCTTTCTTTGTCTGTCATTTCCAAACCTTATTTAATGTACGGCGCTGCGTAATATGTTGGTGCTATGGAAATCCTGTTTATTATTATTAATATTAATACTTTTTTTGTTTTTCTCACATGGATAAAATTGTGTTCAGTTGACAACGTTCTATGTTTGTATATCCTGTGGAATTGTCTGTTCTATTCTGTAACACATATTTCATTCTGTTATTACTGGATTTGTTTTCCTCTTGAATGTTGGTATAACTCAATAAAAAAATCAGTTCTGGTTTGTGGTGGGTGACCTCTTCAACATCAAATCCTTCATCATTGTTGTCACCTGGTTCATCACCATAATCATGTTCTATAAGAGAGGGAAGTGTAACAAAAACCGGCATTGGGATTTTATCTGAATGAGCTACTGGGCGTATAGCCGATGTGTCACACTTACCTATTCCTCACTAAAGCATAGGCATCTCTCCCCTGCGCATAGGCAACTCCATCCAATCCACTGGCCAATCAGAAAATAGCTTCTTGATCAGCCCTGGCTATTTAGCTAGCTCACAGACTGCAGTCTTCACTAGTGCCCGCGCCCCCTAGTTCTGGGAGCTAGTCCCTATATACCTGTTGCCTTATCCAGTGTTTCCTGTGTCCAGCTCCTGTGTTAACACCTTGTTGTCCAGTCTGTTTGTTCCCAGCCAACTTCCCTGTGCCGTTCCTGTGTCTCTGTCTGTCTATATCCCTTCATCACCTGTACCTCCTATTGCTTCCAGTGTCCCCTGTGTTCCGTGTGCCGCAGTAGCCCCTATGTCACTGCTGTCTGTCTCCTGAGTATTGACCCCTGGCATGTGAGCTGACCTCTCTTGGATGCTGCCTGCCTCGACCCCGGCTTTCCTTCATTATCCTCCTGCCTTGTGATTTTGCACCTTGCTTGCCCACCTTGGTGTGCCCAAGGACTGCAACCTGGCCGTAACCAGCAACGCAACATCCTCACCACTAGAGGCTCTGGAGAAAACCTGGTTACGGCCTAAACTCTGCACTTTGGCCCTTCTCAGGGCTCGCACAACCTCCATACAAGCAGTGGCGCCCCCTAGTGGTCCTGTCTCTCCGTGTGTGACACGATGGTAGACTAGGATACTCTATGTTACATTTATTTTTCTTTGTATATCCTAAAGTTTTCACTATACAAAAGTAACAGTGACTGAAATGATTTCCTGGCTCTCCCCAAACCATAGGTATACCAAATGGCATCTTATCACGTGTTCCCTTTGTCCACATCCGTAAACCCTCCACACACTGCACACCATGAGGGGCCCAAGACTTATCCTGATCACCAAGTTTAACTTTGAAATATGACAAATAGGCTTGCTCTACAAATGTGCTGATATTCACCCTTTGACTGGGAATGGTGAAACTGCCACAGATATAACAAAATGAATCAGGGTTGTTAGTGCACGAGACGAGAAACAGCAGAGCCAGACATGATCTGAAAGAAAGGAAATACGTGAGTAAATAAAAACATAAATTTTGCTTATTCTCTACGTAGAGCAGCGCACAACCTCTGATCACATGATGTCTTGTGTGTAAATGAATAGCCGATACAAATCCACACTATATTAATATAAGCAGTAGAGAACAAACCTGACGTGATAGAAGAAAACTAACTGCACTTTCAGAATCAGCATACCTATTATAGTGTAAATAGGCTTAAAATTGAAGTCAACAAAAATTGGTTCAAAATTGTTCTCAGTGTTATTATACAGTATACCGTATTTTTCGCCGTATAAGACGCTCCGGAATATAAGACGCACCCAATTTTAAAGGAGGAAAATCTAGAAAAAAAGATTCTGAAAGATTATTCCCCTTCTGATCACTCATGTGCCATTCATACCGGTATTCCCCTTCTGATCACTCATGTGCCATTCAAATTCCCTTTCTGATCACTCTGTACCTTTCAAATTCCCCTTCTGATCACTCTGTGCTTTTTTTCTATTGTACGGCAGTTAGGACAGAGAACAGCAGGTGGCGCTGTGCCGGCTTCTTTCGCTTTGCTTTACAGACAGGAGAAAACACGATGCTGGCAGAGGAGAGAAGAGAGACACGCTGCAGCCAGAGACACACGCAGGATCCGGGTATCGGGTGAGTATAATATTTTAATTATTTTTTTTAACAACATTTGTCGTATAGGACGCACTAACTTTTCCCCCTCAGTTTTGGGGACGAAAAAGTGCGTCTTATATGGCAAAAAATACGGTATATAGCGCCAACATATTACGCAGCGCTGTACAATAGACAGGGGTTACAAATGACAGACAGATACAGACAGTGACACAGGAGGAGGAGAGGACAGAAGAGCTTACAATCTAGGAGGTGGGGGAAGTATCAGACAATAGGAGGGGGATATGGAATGGTGGGAAGTAGTGAGGGTTTAGGAGACAGAAGAAGATGGGTAGGTGAGGGGGAAGCGTTGGGTTTTGAGAGCTCCTAAATGAGCAAACAGTAGAGGTCCCCCCCCCTCCAAAAAATAGGGGGATTTCATTAGACTTCCTGTCCTAAATACCCAACAGGAAGTGTGAGCAAATCTCTATACAGCTAGGAAAGCTCTTCTGTCCTTGGAAGATTTCCACTCATTTCCTGTTATTGTGAAATCTCAGAATGTTATATTTTCACGACTACCTGTTCCAATAATACCAGTTCTGGGGACACCGGGCAATAATAAAAATCAGAAACAATTCCCCCCATTAATGGGGATCTATGGGACAGCAGTGGACACTGACAGGTAGCAGAGTATTGCCCCGTTACAGCTGTTTTGCCCCAAGTTTGGCTCTAGTAGTATCTGTAACTCCCCCTCCCCTTCCTCAGGCCCTTTCCCGCCATCTCTGAGGGACCACTCGCTGGCTCAGCGTTGCCATGGAGATGTACCCAGAGCAGGTGGAATCAGCTGACAGCTAACACAGGCCCCTCCCACCTGCAGGGAATGCTGGGACTGGTATTTTCCTGGGAGTGTCAGCTGACAGGTAGGGATGAAGTCATCGCAGCGGGTGTGGTCGGGTGATATGCAATTCTGAGAGGCAGACTCCTCCTCTTAGCGCTCTGTGTGAAACAGGTGACTCTCTCCCCGCCCCTGCCTGGGCAGTAATAAGGCGTGTATTGTTAGAAGGGGGCGGGGCACCCCGTACAGTATCGTAGGATGGGCGGTGAAAGGGGAGGGCTCATACATTGGGAGAAGGCGGGGCAGGGAGGGCTCCTGACTCCCAGCCTGCCTTGCGGCTTCCGGGAGGTCATCTGACGCAGCAGGCAGGATGGAGGCCGTGCCGCGGATGCCGATGATATGGCTGGACCTAAAAGAGGCCGCAGAGTTCCCTTTCCAGAGCTCCGTCCGGCAGGTGGGAGAGCGGGGGGAGGGGGTGTAAGTGACAGGGTGTCAGTATGTCAGTGTATTCCTATGTGGTATTATCAGTGTCAGTATATCAGTGGGGTGTCAGTATGTTAGTGTATTCTTTTGTGGTATCATTATCAGTGTTAGTATGCCATTGGGGTGTCAGTATGTCAGTGTATTCCTATGTGGTAATATCAGTGTCAGTATATCAGTGGGGTGTCAGTATGTCAGTGTATTCCTTTGTGGTATCATTATCAGTGTTAGTATGTCATTGGGGGTGTCGGTGTGGTGTCAGTATATCAGTGTGGTGTCAGTATGTCAGTGTGGTGTCAGTATATCAGTATGGTGCGATGTCAGTATGTCAGTGTGGTGTTGGTATATCATTGGGGTGTCATTACTTATATGTTTTCATGGTGTCTGTATCTCCGTGTGTCAGTATGGTGTCAGTATGTCAGTATACAGGAACTATCCCCAATGTTTTCCCTCCCCAGTGTGAAGATCTCTGATTGGATGATTTCCAGTGCCCCAGTGTTGGTTACCATGGTGATTGGTATATTGGTACATTTATCCCCATGCTGCCCCCCCCCCCATGTACCTTGCAATGTTATGTATGTGTCAGGGAGTCTCTCCGTACAGATGGAAGCTCTCCCCGTGTACTCCGGGGGTGGGGGGTTGGGCTGGGCCTGTGACTGATCATCTCCTTCTCTTTCCATTTGCAGTTTGTTCTGAAGAATTACGGGGAGAACCCCGACAACTACAATGAGGAGCTGAAGAAGCTGGAGCAGCTCAGACAGGTAGAGTGCTCTGATGGCCCACTGTTTGATGGTAGTGGAGGACCCCAGGTGGGGTGATGACTGTCTCTGTAAGGTGATAGTGGTCTCTGTAATGGCAGGGACTTGTATTGCAGTGACTGTAGGGGTGGTGGTGGCAGTGGGAGCTGGTGACCCCCTTAGGGTGGTAATCTTTCGTCTTAGCAGAATTCTTGTAGCTGTGCTTTATCTCTGCAGGCTGTACACACAATGAATATATTGGGCAGCCGATGATTTGGCAATTATCAGATTAATTTGTTATATATTATATTATTTATAGCTGTGATATATTATATTATTTATAGCTGTGAGCTGTACGTTTGAGGGTAAGTGGACTAAACACAAATTTCGATGATGTGTGGAAGGAGCTGTGGGGTTGTTCCTGCAGAATAAAAGGGGTTCTAACCCTCCACTGCATCATCAAAACTTACAGCTGATCTCTGGGCAAACCCCGTCCCCTCCTGTGTGACCTAAACGCATGGTCACATGACACGTCTCTTCTTTCTAAATTACGTTGCTGGGGTCCTTCTATGGGTGTCCCCGTCACTGCCTGCATGACATGGATGCTTCCTATTGGCTGTCTAGCTGCCAGTGGCCTCCAGTAATGGCAGAGATCATTGCAAGGGAATGTCAGGGACTGGACAGAGCACCCCGAAAGAGCACTGGGGGTGGGACAATTTTCGCACATGGGGGGGGGGGGGCTTTGGAAACGTATTGGAGGGTTGAAGAACAGGATAAAAAAAAAATGCTAAATACTGAAATAAAAAAATAATTACTGTGTGACCCAAACATCTCTAATATTATTTTAGTCAGTCCTATTAATTTCTTTCTGATTATGACATTTCCTTTGTCATCTCTCCACCTCCTCATTGGATTCTGAATCTGCATCCAGTGAGCAGAGAGATGACCCTGGGGGTATCAGAGGGACAACACAGATCAGCATTTGCTGGCCAGAGATCCTGCGGAGGGTTAAAGTAGAATTGAAGCCATTGCGATCCACCTATCCCCTCCCTTAGTAAAAATAACACAAATATAGACTTTCTTTGCTTTGTCCATTAACATCCCAGGTATGGGCGGGGGTCATTATTCCCAGGCTGAGCGGGGCCCATGTAATGATATGAGTGACATTCAGTCCTGGGTGCAGTGAGCCCGGCCTGCTTGTTCATTGTTTGGAGTTCTACTTTAAGTTAAAAGGTTCAGAAAGGAAGATAAGGAAAAAGTAATCATCAGTCATCTGTCCGTCCATCAATCAATCATCCATCAGTCATCTGTCCGTCCATCAATCAATCAATCATCCATCAGTCATCTGTCCGTCCATCAATCAATCATCCATCCATCCATCAGTCATCATCAATCATCCATCAGTCATCTGTCCGTCCATCAATCAATCATCCATCAATCGTCCATCAGTCATCTGTCCGTCCATCCATTTGCCCATTCATCCATCAATCATCCATCCGTTCATTAATCCATCAATCATTCGTCCGTCCGTCCATCTGTCCAGCAATCATCCATCCGTCCAGCAATCATCCATCCATTTGCCCATTCATCCATCCGTTCATCAATCCATCAATCATTCGTCCGTCCGTCTGTCCATCAATCATTCGTCCGTCCGTCTGTCCATCAATCATTCGTCCGTCCGTCTGTCCATCAATCATTCGTCCGTCCATCAATCATTCATCCGCCCATCCATCCATCAATCATTCATCCGTCCGTCCAATCAATCTTTCATCTGTTCATCAATTATCCATCTGTTCATCAATCATCCATCAATCATTCGTCCGTTCATCAATCATTCATCTGTCCATCAATCATTCATCTGTCCATCAATCATTCATCTGTCCATCAATCATTCATCTGTCCATCAATCATTCGTCCGTTCATCAATCATCCATCTGTCCATCAAGCAATCATCCATCTGTTTATCAATCATCCATCTGTTTATCAATCATCCATCTGTTTATCAATCATCCATCTGTTTATCAATCATCCATCTGTTTATCAATCATCCATCTGTTCATCAATTATTCATCTGTCCATCAATTGTTCATCAATCCTTCCATCCATTCATCATCCACCAATGATTGATCCATTCATAGTTTGATGAATGAAATAGTAGATGATGAATGAAAATTACCTTTTTATGTGAAGTACAAATCTGAGTTTAGGTTCACTTTACAATGTAACGATCTGAGAGGTGAGCTGGTTGAATTGTTAAGCAAAAGAAATCTGGGCAGGGCTGACACCAGTCAGTGCACGAATATTGTTATGTTAGCTTTGGTTTGAGGCAGCTCAATCCTAATTATATTATATAAAGCTAGGTATGTCTATCCTTCCAGAGCAGGCTTTCTCAAACTATATACCTGGGGAACCCAATGAAATAACATTCAGGTCTTCAGAGAACCTCTCCTATAATTATTATATCCATATTTCACAGAGTGTTGGTCAGTGGGAAGAATTCCTCTTACATTGCCGGCCAGTGAGAAGAATGTCACCCTTACAGATCATTGGGGTCACTTATACTGACCTGAGGGGTGCAAACTGCCCATTGCTCAAGGAACCCCTGGGAAGCCATGGATGAATCCTGGTTGAGAAACACTGGACTAGAACATAGGTTTGTTTTTGCAAAGCATTCACTTATACTTTCATCCTGTCTCTCCAGAGTGCTGTGAATGTTCCCAGAGATTTCGAAGGATGCAGCGTGCTACGCAAGTACTTTGGCCAGCTCCATTACCTCCAGAGCCGAATACCTATGGGGCTGGAGCAGGAGGCGGCGGTCCCTATTACATGGTGAGCTGTACAGTGCTTTACTATGTGTCATCTTTATTATAGGAAATATATATTTTATGAAATATTACCTATTGGTTTGGTATTTTGTCTTTTTGAGACAATAGTCAGAGCTGAAGGCTCCTTTTCACCTTTTAAATTTTCCTCCTGCTGAATAGAAATCACTTTTCCCTCTTTAATCTGAATTCCCCAGACTCCTATAGTCTTATAATGCTGGAACTTTAGCCCTTCTATTGGTGAATCATTCATATGTGTAGAAGACGGTCTTGTACCTAAACTAGGTGTTGTGTGCACTCCTGAGGTGTCTGTGCCTTGTAGAAGGTTTATATTAGAAGTATGATTATATATCCACCCGTCTTGTATTACATTTAATGTTTTAATCAATTAGATTCTTGATGTTCATCTGCCTGATATTCAGCTTTATAAATCTTTCACGTCTCTGCACCCTCCTGACTGTCATCTTCTTCTTCCAGGACAGAAATCTTCTCTGGAAAGTCTGTGACTCACACTGACATCAAATATGAGCAGGCCTGTGTGCTGTACAACTTGGGTAAGTTCTGCTCTGTGAAGTGACATTTAACACAATATTGGACAGTTGGATCGTCCAATCACCATCTGTAGCCAACCCTTCAGACCCAAACCTCAAAGAAGTTACGGTATAGGGCCTAAAGTCTGTGGACGCGTGAGCCGAACTTCTGTTAAATTTTGTTGGACCATCGCAGATCCTTGTCTATTATTATAGAGAGCCTAGTTCCCCTTTTTTAGCTTTAATGGTTTCTACTCCTCTGAGAAGCCAGTATTATGGAGTTGGCTTCCCTTTGTGGATAGAACATTCTCCACTCCTCTAGTAAGGATTCTCCCTAAAAGATTCTGGAGGGTGTCTGTGGGGATTTGCCCCCATTGGTGAGGTCAGGTACTGATGGGGGGGATTTGCCCCTTATTGGTGAGGTCAGGTACTGATGGTGGGGATTTGCCCCTTATTGGTGAGGTCAGGTATTGATGGTGGAGATTTGCCCCCATTGGTGAGGTCAGATCCTGATGATGAATGAGAAGACCTGGCTCACCATTCCAGTTCATCCCAAAGGTGTTCAGTAGGGGTTTCCGGAGGTCAGGGCTCTGTGTAGGAGACTTGAGTTCCTCCACACCAAACTGGTGACCCCATGTATTTTTTAGAGCTGGCTTTGTACCCCGGGGCACAGTTATGGGGGAAAAGAAAAGGGTCTTCACCAAACTGTGACAACAAGGCTGGAAGAGCACAATTGTCTACAATGTCTTTGTATGATGGGAGATTACCAGGATCCTTCACCTTTGGCCATATGGTAGGTGTGACTCTTGCTCATTAGGTTCAGCTTCATTAGGCAGTATTGATAAATGACTTTGAAGTACATATCACAATATTCATGCAACATGTGAACTCTCTTAGCAGATTCCGTATCTACAGTTAGATCCATAAATATTTGGACAGAGACAACTTTTTTCTAATTTTGCTTCTGTACATTACAATTAATTTTAAATGAAACAACTCAGATGCAGTTGACCTGCAGACTTTCAGCTTTAATTCAGTGGGTTGTACAAAAAGATTGCATAAAATGTGAGGAACTAAAGTCTTTTTTTACACAATCACTTCATTTTGGGAGCTCAAAAGTAATCAGACAAATTAAAAGCTGAAAATAAAATGTTCATTTCTAATACTTGGATGAAAACCCTTTGCTGGCAATGACAGCCTGTAGTCTTGAACTCATGGACATCTCCAGATGCCGGGTTTCCTCCTTTGTAATGCTCTGCCAGGTCTTCAACAAGTGAAATGCTCAATTGGGTTCAGATCAGATGACTGACTTGGCCATTCCAGAATATTCCACTTCTTTGCTTTAATAAACTCCGGGGTTGCTTTGGCTGTATGTTTTGGGTCATTGTCCATCTGTATTATGAAACGCCTCCCAATCAATGTGACTGCATTTAGCTGGATGTGAGCAGACAGTATGTCTCTGAACACCTCAGAATTCATTCAGCTGCTTCTGTGTCACATCATGGATAAACACTAGTGTCCCAGTGCCATGGCAGCCATGCACGCCCAAGCCTCTGCCATGTTTTACAGATCATGTGCTATGCTTTGGATCAGGAGCTGTTCCAGGCCTTCTCCATATTTATTCTTGCCATCATTCTGGTAAAGGTTGATCTTGGTTTCATCTGTCCAAAGAATGTTTTCCCAGAACTGTGCCGGCTTTTTTAGATGTTTTTTAGCAAAGTCCAATCTAGGCTTTCTATTCTTGAGGCTTATGAGTGGCTTGCACCTTGCAGTGTACCCTCTGTATTACTTTCATGCAGTCTTCTCTTTATGGTAGACTTGGATATCGATACGCCTACTTCCTGGAGAGTGTTGTCACTTGGTTGGCTGTTGTGAAGGGGTTTCACCATGGAAATGATTTCTCGGATGGATTTTTTCTGATTTTGCTGCTTAAGGATGGCTTGTTTCACCTGCATGGAGAGCTCCGCATGTTGTCTCCAGGCCTTTTATCTGCTTAATTGATAATGACATAACGAAGGAATTGCCCACACCAGCCCATGAAATAGCCCTTGAGTCAGATGTCCAATTACTTTTGAGCCCCTGAAATGAAGTGATAGTGTAAAAAAGGATTTAGTTCCTCAAATTTTTATGCAATGTTTTTGTTCAACCTACTGAATTAAAGCTGAAAGTTGTTTCATTTAAAATAATCGTGGTAATGTACAGAAACAAAATTAGAAAAACAGTTGTCTGTCCAAATATTTATGGACCTAACTGTATGCAATGTTGGCTATGATAGACACAAGGCTTCTTTCCATAGTGCACCATCAATAGACTATTGTGTTACCTTACTATTGTTTTGTTTCTCTTGCAGGGGCATTACACTCTATGCTGGGTGCAATGGACAAAAGAGTCTCAGAAGAGGTAAGTGCTCTTTCCTCTTTACAAGTGACGAGTATCAAAAAAGTTTAGCTGTTCTATATGATTTTGTACAATCTAGCACTCTATCAAGGTAGGTTTTACTTTTAATAACTCATAAATTAGCTCTTGGGAGATGCTGCATGCAGTCCCTTGTTTTAGGAGCCGGGGCAATATAAGTGAGATTCCACATCACCCTACATTTTTGTGCTCACTAAATAGGAATTGGAGGGAAGTAATTGTATCTTCTAAGAAGGTGAATAAGAGGGTAACAAGAAGTGAAAGTTTCCTCTGATCCAACTAAAATAATTACCCCCTGTATGGGTTTCTCCTTCAAAAAAACTCTGTGTTTCGGCTAATGAGTTTCTCTAACATTGGTGGGAATCAAGTCTTTGTATTTTCCTGATTGGAAGTCACAAGAGGTGAAAGTATCTTCGGAGTCAGCTAATGACTTCACTCTGATGCTATTTACTAATTTTATGACGAAGATACGGATGAGGAAGATTTATTATTTCTTCTTTCTGTCTTAGGAAATGTTTTTAAACTTTTGTTCTAAACCTTCAGATTGTCATTATAGGTACAAGGCTGACATTTCTGAGTGTTTAGTGAAACAGACAGCTAACTGGCTGCACAATAGAATAACTTTAAATGCTTGAAAAGTCAGAACTACTGGTTCAGAGCCAGCCAAGCTGCTGAAGCTTTCAGAAATTCTGTAATGGCAGCCTCTACATTTATCACGACAGATAAACCTTTTTGAATATTTCTTTCCCACAAGCTATAGGCACCAATAACACTTTTGTTGGGATAGGGATGAGAGCATCAATAGCTACATTACAACAGGTGCATACACCTTCTTTGGTGTTATGCTAAAAGGGAGATGAAACATTGGACCCCACTAGAGAAAATCATTCTCTTTCCAATGCAAGGGCAACTTCTTGGCTAGATGACCTGGGGTCACTGTGAACATAAAAACTGACTAAAGAGAGACAAATATTATTGCATATTAATTATAATTTTGAAAAGTTCAATTCATAAATATAATCCAGTGTTTCTGGCACTCACAAGTGCTCAATATGAATAATAATTGGACTTTTCAAAATAGCTGCAGCTTTCCCTCCCTATGACAATTGTCCAGGTGATGCTGCCCTTGGCATGTACAGAGACTGGTAGGTTTTATATCTGTAGGTTGTTGTTGTGTGAGGAAAAATGTCACCTTCATGCAGTGCTGAAAATTAGCTCATTTGCCTGTTAGAGCCTCAGCATTCCTATATACCTGGCAATCCTATTCAGGATACATCTACTGCATAGGTGGCTAAGTGTTCACAATGATTATCTATGTGATTTTCTTTTGCAGGGGATGAAGATTTCTTGTACTCACTTCCAATGTGCTGCTGGAGCATTCTCCTACCTGAGGGACCACTTCTCCCATTCTTTTAGTGTGGACATGAGTCATCAGATCCTGAACCTCAATATAAACCTCATGCTGGTAAAGGGAGTTTTCTCTTTAAACACAACTTGATCCACATCACAGCTTGTTCTGAGCAATCTACAGTAATCCAGTTTAGTGCCTACCAAACATTATTATCTGAACGTTTATTACCGATCCAGTTCTGCCGATATCAACCTACTGCAGCTTAACCAGAAGCCCCTCTGGTTCATCACTTCCAAACATAGTATTAAAGGCTGGGTGTTTCCATACCACTCAGGAATGTTTAGAGTAGCCAAACTTCTTTTATTTGATACATCAAAGCAAGAAGGAGAAAACAGGGTTTAGTGTGGCTCCAAGGTTTATACATGAATATTGAGGATATATTTATTAGTTGTACAAATGTAAAATAAACAAGTGGAACATACATGACTGTTAATGAACAAAGTCCTTGTGTTTAACCCTTAATCATTTAAAGGGTACAGGGACTAATTGCTATACAGAACACAATTATTTAAATAAATATATTGGCAGTATTGGATCCTAATTCCTGGCGCGTTTTGCTGCTGTAGGCTTCCTCAGGGCATTTGTGGGCAAACCAGTAATAGTACAGTTGGATTGTAAAAGTTGTCTTGCCTAAGCAGAGGCAGTTGAAAGGAGAAGAAAATATGTACACGTAATGAAGAGCCAACTATTCCCCTGAGGAAGCCTAAACCAGCAAAATGTGTTGGATCTTCAGATCCACTACTGCCAATATGTTTAAACCACCTTACTAATCTCAGGCAGTTGTGTTCTGTATAGCATTTAGTCCCTGTTACCCTTTAAATGATTAAGGGTTAAATACAAGGACTTTGTTCATTAACACTCATGTTTCACTTGTTTATTTTACGTATGTATAACTATTGAATATATCCTCTAGATCAGTGTTTTTCAACTTTTTTTGAGCCACGGCACATTTTTTTACATTGAAAAAATCCTGCAGCACACCACAAATCAAAAATGTTACAAAATGACACTCTGTAGCTAATTCTTTTGTCTCTAAAGCTGCGTACACACTTCCAATTTTTGTCGTTG
>NC_092862.1:146536905-146596532 GCF_032062135.1 Pyxicephalus adspersus
CCACTGACATGGAAGAGTATTACATTACTCTGCCAGTCACTACAGCACAGACACTCGACAATGGTAATTAGATAATTTCCCACGGTACAGCTAAAGATCTCTCATGGCACACTAGTGTGCCGCGGCACAGTGGTTGAAAATCACTGCTCTAGATTCATATATAAACCTTTGAGCCACACTAAATCTCCTGCTGACAGACCTATATCTTATCAGACCAATAAGGTTGTGATACATTTTTATAAACATGTTTTGTAGTGTTTGAGAATGACAGGTTGATGGATTTTGTGTATCCTGTTAACCAGATAGAAATTCCTATACCTACACAGCGCTGTGTTCTCCCCATAGGGTCAGGCTCAGGAGTGTCTGCTGGAGAAGTCAATGCTTGATAACAGAAAGAGCTTCCTTGTGGCGAGGATCAGTGCACAGGTGAGTGTGAGGACATGGCGCATACTGACCTGTAAGTGTCGTCATATTTGCACAATTGATTATGTGAGTCTCTTCAGTCCTTTGTTCTGAGATGTTAAAAATGGTAGAATCTAAAAAAAAATTAGCAAAATTTGCACTTATGAATACATTTCTGAATACTTTGGTTTCAGAAATGTTTATTTAATTGGCCCTCATTTGATTTGATAGAATTCCTTGCTGTATTCTATATCCGTTATATGTTTCATTCCTTTCCTTACCAAATCAATTCCATGATATGCCTGTTGCTCCGCTGAAGAACAATGTTTTTAAACAGGTTGTAGACTACTACAAGGAGGCGTGTCGGGCTCTCGAGAATTCAGAAACAGCCTCTCTGCTGGGAAAGATCCAAAAGGACTGGAAGAAGCTGGTGCAGATGAAGATTTATTACTTTGCTGCAGTCGCTCATGTAAGTGAATCCATTAAAAAATGGCAGAAACTGGTGGTTGTATTGCAGTCCGCATTAGATTAGTCCTCAAGGGCTACTGTGACTTATTGCAGTCATCTCAAATCATCTGATGTTTTATTGTCATCTTTCCTAAGAATGGCACTGAGATAAAGGAAAACAATACAAACCAGAGAATCTTTATTTATGTAGAACTGGGCTTTCCTCTGAAATTAGAATAATAACTTTCTGGGTTTGCAATATCTTTACAGCTACACATGGGGAAACAAGCAGAGGAGCAGCAAAAGTATGGAGAGCAGGTAAGTACACATTAACCTACTTACTGATTAGTCATTTCCTGAATTGGAACAAACAACTTATTTAAGCTGCCTTTAGACTGCAGGCACCCAGATTTCTAGAAGGTAAACATGTCATTTGGACTGGAAGATGTCATAGCTGATCTGCTTTGCATGGTTCTGGGTCAGCCAAAGGTTGTTGGCTATGGTCATAAGGTGGCCTACAAAACACAGCCAGAATAAATTGATGTTTTCTAATGTCTGTAGATGCAAGAATGAAGCTAATAAACTGATGTTATTATTATTAATATTATCATTATGAATAAACAGTTTATAGTGCCAACATATTCCACAGCGCTGTACATTAAATAGGGGTTGTAAATGAAAGACAGATACAGACAGTGACACAGGAGGAGGAGAGGACCCTGCCCCTAAGAGCTTACAATCTAAGAGATCACCTTATTATCTGTCTTAATAAGAATCATCATCTGTTTATCAATAGAAATCTGAAAAAGACAATTGTATTAAAATATTGTCTGAAATCACTATCTGCAACCAGATAACATCACAAATAAAGTACAGTGTATAACATCCTGTCTGTGTCCATCTCCCCCATTACACACATAAAGAAAACACAATGGGCCCGATTTAATAAAGCTCTCCAAGGCTGGAGAGGAAACACTTTCATCAGTAAAGCTGGGTGATCCAGGAATGGATTTTTTAAGTCATTTGCTATTTGTTAGCAATTGTTTTCAATCCTGGACCAGATCCATTCCAGATTTGCTGGATCACCCAGGTTCACTGATGAAAGTGTTTCCTCTCCAGCCTTGGAGAGCTTTAATAAGTCAGTCTCACCGTCTCTTGTGAGAATTAGGCAAGTCTGACATCACTGCTTGGGATTTCAGTGCAGCACAGACAGTGTTGTCAACACATTAGCAGCCACTTTTTTGTATTTTAATTTAAAACATGATGAGGTTTATATTTTTCCCTGATTTTCTTTTGTTTACAGGTCGCCTATCTGCAAAGTGCTTTGGACAAACTCAATGAAGCTATTAAACTGTCCAAGGTATAAGTTGCTGCATCTTATTCAAACATTGATTTCCTTGCGTGTTCCACTTCTGCCATGTATGTGTTGTATGTTAATCCCAGGTCTTCTACTTACTGCCATCTCCCTCTTCTGTAGGGTCAGCCGTCCACTGTCCAGGAAGCCCTGCGTTTCACTATGGATGTGATTGGAGGAAAGTAAGTGTAAAGTTCAGAATGTTTTCTTCTGTAATTCACGTTCTCCATGGATGTGGTAGAATCATGGAGCTAAGGTTAATCAGTAGTTCCGTATGTATGAAGCTTCTGTAGATGAAAGCAGTTTTTTCTGCATATAGCAGTGAATAGTGTACAGACTGCCAATAATTCACCCGTTCCCTACAGCCAACCCCTTTAATTGCAGCATTCTATAATTGCAGCTGAAAGCAGTAAATCAGAATCAATCGTATAAACAGTACTTTGGGCCTATAGCAGTGTTTAACCTGGAATTTTTTTTAAGCTGGGTCTGAAGAAGCTTTTGGTGGGTGGCAGCCCCGATATTGTGACCCAACTCTTCAGTAACCACCCAAAAACAGCCGGATGATTCCTGAAAAGTGCCAGGTGGTGCACCCGGGTGAAAGGGGCTGGGGAGAACACTGCTATAGCGTATCTAAAGTTTGCTTGGGATACAAAGGAAAACTTTTTAGGAATTATTAGTAGCTAACCTTGAATTTTTCACTCAGTAAAGTAACATTTCTGGCTATATTTATGTTCTTTGATAAAGAATTTTAACCTTCTCCTTCCATTACTGAATAACGTTATCATGATATCTCCCTCAATACAGGTGCAACTCTGCCAAGAAAGACAACGACTTTATCTACCATGAATCTGTCCCTGCTCTGGATACCCTGCAAGCTGTGAAAGGTGCTTTAAATGGAAATTCTTTATTTATGTAATCAATAATAGGAAGGATTATTGATCATTTTTTTCTAGTTTTTAACTGGCATCTTATATAACCTTGGGACCCTAGCACTGAACTGTCATTTTCTAGCTTTGTTCCCTTCCACCCTTATGCAGCCTGGTTAGTCCTAACATTCCCAATACTTTTATAGAATTCTGGTCTCACTTTGTTTTTTGGTTCCCCAGGTGCCCCATTAGTAAAGCCTCTTCCTGTAAACCCCACTGACCCCGCTGTGACTGGGCCTGATATTTTCTCCAAACTGGTTCCTATGGCGGCACATGAAGCCTCCTCACTATACAGGTGAGTAAAGTTTCGGCACTAAACATGCAATCCAGGTAACAAGACATCAGATGTTCCTTAATGTTTTACAACAGAATTGCATTGGATCATTTTCTTCAGATGGGGACATAACAGAACATAAATGCTGAGATACGATTCAACCAGTAATAATTCTAGGAGTGTTAAACCCTCCTAATGTCCCCAAGCAAGTTCTTGTCAGCAAGGCTCACATTGTGTGCATACACATAGGATTCCTGCATACACATAGGATTCCTGTTTGAAGAGAAACATGTCATCGATAACAGCGAATCATATCCTTGCATTTATTATTCTATGTGATAAAGTTGAGTCCATCACTGATCAGCTATAGACTGCTAGTGCTAATATCTGCCTTGTACTTATTATTGTGAATTTAGAATCATGGCTGTTCTCTTTTGAGTCATTGTTCATTCTGCCTGACTTTGCCATTTTCGCTTCTAGTGAGGAGAAAGCCAAACTGCTGCGAGAGATCATGTCCAAAATAGAAGCCAAGAATGAAATTCTGGAGTAAGTTTACTTTATATTATAGCTTCTGCAAAGGTTACACCTAGGAAGAGCCCATTTTGTGTGCCACGAAAACATTCCTCATCTGCAGCTTGATTTATATTAGTGTTATGATCACAATGATATATACCACAGGTTATCACGTATATTGTGCACAGTGATCACCTGGTGTCACAACAGTCTGAAGTATTTTAAAGCTTGCATCTGTAGATATTTGGATATTCCCGGTGCACATATTATCTTTACTAAATAAGTGGTCAGGTCTGCATTTATTATCACATTATCAATTGTGGCTTTTTTGTAGTCTGGCATCAAGCTCTGTGAAAATGACAGCCACAGGAGCAGAAAGATGGGGAAACTTCTTTAAAGTTCTCTGGCATTCCATGGGTATTTCCTTTGCCATCCCTGACCGATACCCTCCCCCTGCCCTGGACAATGCAGATTGCAGTGGGAGAGTTCCAGTAACAGTGCCGCCAATCCAGAAAGCAGTAGACCGGATTAGGGGTGGCCAGCAGTTAAAATGCAGATAATCCCAACCCCTGCAACACCATCTCACGCTACTGTAGTTTAAGCAGCCTTCATGAGGGTAACAATTCTGCTTTGTATTCGGAAGCAGTGCAGCCTTGATGTCGCTCTATTACAGGAAGCTACAATACGTTAAAATAGATTTTCTGTGACATTAGATTTTCTCTGTAACACATTGTCATTTTGTTTCTAAGGATTTTACACCTAAAACAAATATAAAGTCATTTTTTGTGTGTCTTGGTGCACTTTTGTCACCTTTTTGTTTTCTTTTTCCCCCTTGGCAGTCAGTTCACAGACTCTCTGCAGCTCGATCCAGACACAGTGGACAACCTGGATATGTACAGCCACATCCCCCCGGCCCTGATGGAGAAATGTGCAGCTCTCAGTGTGCGGCCAGACACAGTGAAGAGTCTAGTACAGTCTATGCAGGGTAAGCACTGTCTGGGTGGGTACAATTAATGACCGTATATTACTATAATGCAATGGTCACCAACCTCCCGCGCTCCTGCTGTCACACTGTCACTAGGTTTAGAGCAGCTTAAGGAGGGCCACCGGCGCTCCCGCTGCTGGCGCTTCTGCCTCCTGTCATTTGCAGCACTCAACTCCTCAGCCAAGGACCGGCACTTGTCTGCAGCCTGGGGGATGGGGACCAATGCCTTATTGGATTACTATCATTTTTAGCAATTTTTTTTAGTTGGAAAGTTGTTTATAGATTTACACTTCCTTCTTGTGTAGAAGTTTTTGTTTGTTTGCAGTCTTGACTGTCCTTGATGGTGTATATTTGTGCTGTGTAATTCCAGTACTCTCCGGGGTGTATACCGATGTAGAGGCCTCACTGAAAGACATTAAGGACCTTCTAGATGAAGAGGAGAAGCAGGAAAAGAAGATGCAGGAGGAGATTGGCAAACAGGAGTCAGCAGCCCCCTCCTCCCCTTCAATGACTGAGGTGAGAAAAGAATGGACCAAGTACATGGAGGTGCATGAGAAGGCCAGCTTCACCAACACCGAGCTGCACAAAGCTATGAATCTACACATCAGTAATCTGAGGCTGCTCAGCGGGCCCCTGGACCAGCTCCAACAGGCACTTCCTGTGCCCAACCTAACTGAGGGTAAGCAAAACCTCTTCTATGTTTGCCTGCTACAGAACAGCTCACATCTTCTCTATAACATGTATGCTAAAGAACAACTGAAGCAAATGCCCTGTACAAAATATATCAGGCAATAGACAAAGGTTTAGTCACTATTATTGTCAGTGGACTCCTTGCAGCTTTATTTTATCTATTACTTCTTTACCTTGCCTTGTGCTGTGTCTTTTGGAGGCAGCCATCTTGGTAGAGACAGGGCTTTACTTTGTGGCCTTTGTAAGCTTCCAGCAAGGAGAACAATGATCAGCACAGCAATGGCATCACAAAACCTGGTGAGATGAGCAGACAATGACATCTCCAAACCTCACTCCAAATCTGGCGAGATGAGTAAACAACAGCAGCAACACCTTAGATGATTTAACATTGCAGATGTAAAGAACAGAAGAGCCTCGGCACCTACCCAAAATAAAGGAAGAAAAAATGTGGAGTTTTCATGGTACTTCCTAAGCACATTCCTACTTTGTAGATCTGGTCAGCCAAAATAATAAACCAGCTGCCTAATATTATAAGTGATTTTGTTAGTGGCCAGGGGTCAGCATGGGTACGTTGACTGGTCTCAGAGCTGCAGTGCTCTGTGTGTTCTGACACCATTCCCTCATGGTCAGTTGTGTATTAAGCAGTTTGTGCTATGGGAGCTCCTCTGTGAGATCAGACCAGTCGTGCTAACCTTTGCTCCCTGCTCACATCAGCAAATTTGGGGTCAGACCGATTGTCCTTCCTTGGACCACTTTTGTTAGGTATGAACCACTGTATACTGAAAACAGCACACAAGACCAACCCCTTTTAAGATGCTTTCACCCATCACAATTGGCTCTTGTCAGCTGCTAAATACTAACCACTTGTCAGTTTTTCCTGATTTCAACACATTACCTTCAGGAGCAGACTGTGCACTTGCTTCCTAATAAATATATTCACTTTGTCAGGAATAATTGTAGCCAGATAAGCAATGCTATCACCACACACAGGGGGTTACCTAGACACATGAAACGCACTGCCATTTTTCCAAAGCAATATCAGACTAAATGTACAATTTTTGTGATATTGCCTGGAGACAATTAACATTTGAGGGTCCTTTGGGTCCAATAAGTCTACCATCTGCCTGTTTCTTAACAGTTTTGCAGCTGTTGGATAAAGTAACTGAGGATCTTTAGTGTTCTTTTTACATGCAAATGACCACATGCTGTCTTTTCAGATGACAAGTCAGTTCTGCAGAACCTGAAGAGGATCCTGCACAAGGTCCGTGAGATGAGAGATCAGCGCTTGTCTTTGGAGCAGCAGTTACGGGACACCATACAGAAAGATGACATCACAACCTCTCTCGTCACGGCCGACCGATCTGAGATGAAGGTCAGGAAGCTTTGTCTGTACAGAAGAGCTGTGTGTATGTCCAGCAACCAACACATCTTTCCTTTTATTTTCTGTTTCATAACATTGACAACTTGGTTTCTTTTGATCACACAAATGTTTTTTTGCATTCAGTTTCATTTATAGATGCAGACCAGGGTTTGTTAGGTCTTTGTACAATAATGCAGTAATGGTGTCTTTGGGGTTACAGTGGTTGCAGTACTTGTTTAGTGCATAGATTTAGAGACAGATCCATTTCCTTTGGGTCAATTCTTTAAAATAATACCTTGCATGCACAAAACCAGCAATGCCAACATCCACAGGGAGGGAAAAAGCATTTGTCAAACTTTATATAAAATTCAGGGGATAGTATAACACTATAAAGAGTTATCGGAATATAAAGCAGCAAAAGTTACTCTTTATATATCATTTTAAAAGTCTAAAAAAACCTAAAGAAAAAGAAAATTGAGACTTTATTATTATTATTATTATTATTATTATTAATAAACAGGATTTATATACTGCCAACATATTACATTACGCTGTACATTAAATAGGGGTTGCAAATGACAGACAGATACA
Source organism: Pyxicephalus adspersus (assembly GCF_032062135.1). Taxonomy (NCBI): domain Eukaryota; kingdom Metazoa; phylum Chordata; class Amphibia; order Anura; family Pyxicephalidae; genus Pyxicephalus; species Pyxicephalus adspersus. The sequence goes on from NC_092862.1 coordinate 146,544,448, forward strand.
GACAGTGATACAGGAGGAGGAGAGGACCCTGCCCCGAAGAGCTTACACTCTAGGAGGTGGGGGAATTTACTCACAATAGAGGGGGGAATTGTAGTGGTGGGAATTAGTGATGGTTTTAAAAGACAGAAGAAGATGGATAGGCAAATTTTAAAAAATGGGTTTTGAGCGCTCTTATAAATGAGCAGAAAGTAGAAGCAAGCTGAATAGGAAGAGGAAGACCATTTCAGAGAGTTGGGGCAGCTCTAGAGAAGTCTTGTATCCTTCTAGAGACTTCTAGAACTTGTACTGTTACCCCAAGCAGTCCACCTTCTCTGGCTTGGTTGTGCCTGGGTCTGAATGCAACCACTGTTGGACCTCTCCTAACAAACTGCTCCTGGATCTGCTTCCTGTAGAAACTTTTTGGCGAACAGCTGAAGAAGTACGACCAGTTAAAAGTTTACATCGACCAGAACTTGTCAGCACAAGAGAACATTCTGAAAGCTCTAACTGAAGCCAATGTGAAGTACGCGCCGATACGGAAAGTCCTCACAGACGCAGAACAGAAGTAAGTTTACCAATAATCTTCCTTATTTCGTAACTTTGCCGGGCCTATGCAATGGCCAGGGCAGAGGAAGATAACCACCTAGATAATGGGACACAGATCTGCAACCTCATTTTATTAGTAGCCTAATGCAAACAAGTTGCTGGGCTTTCTTTATGCTAAATGTGCATTGCTTGATTGACTGCATTGATTGCTTGAGTTCCTTGAATGCAATTGTATTAATTAGAAGGGAATACCAGGGGATCCTGCCACTTCTTTATTTTTGTAGTAGTTTTCTTTCTAAATACTTACATCTGGTAATAAAATAACTGTCCCCGGAAAAGGCAGATGCAGCTGTAATTTGTTTATCTGCGGTTTATTTCACTCGCAGGGAAACCATGATGTCTTTTTCCAGTGTTGCCACTAAACAATTGCTGGTTAAAAACTATTGTATTGACTAATTACAATTTTTCCTTGGTACTTTAGGTGGAATCACACTATACAGACTCTCATCTCCTCCTATCAAGCCTACGAGGATCTAATGAAGAAATCTCAAGAAGGGAAAGACTTTTATGCCGATTTAGAAAGCAAAGTTGCCAAACTTCTAGAAAAAACAAGAACGGTCTTTGAGGCCTCCCAGTCCAGCCGACAGGCAATCCTGGAACGGTACGTATCAATTCTGTGTGTTGCAATATTGCTACTTGTGAATGTAATAATAAAGGGACCCTGCCAGAATGGTTTTACCCCGCAAAGCTAAGGCTCAGACCCGCCACCATTGCCTGACTCCCAGAAGCATTGTTGGTTCTAAGGCACAATGGCCGCTGCAGCATCCAGGATCTTTAGTACAGTGCCTTTCAAAAGTTTTCACCTCCCCTTGGTATTTGTCTGGGGGGGGGGGGTAGCAATATTTGATTTGATTTATAAAAGAATGATGAACCTGGAAACTTTCTGGCTGCATATATACGTAGATATGGATTTGGCACCATTTAGGTGAGTTTACAGTCACCTATATGGATTTTTGCCACCCAGGTATCCAGGTGCAGAAGATGATTGACAATTACAGCCGTTTATTTGATAGGGTCTGTCCCTTTAGTCAGCTTGCAAAAAAAAAGTCATGTAATTGAAATGTAATTTTTTGACCAGGGTATTTTCTGGGTTCTATTTTAGCATTTCTTTTGTTTTGATAGGGAGATGAAAAAGAAGCCTCCTCCTCGGCCGACAGCTCCTAAACCAGCGCTCGAGAAGAAGGTTTCTGACGTGGACCTGGATAACATTCCTGCAGCTGATCTGGCTGACATTCAGAAGTTTTCATCCCTCTTCCTTTCTGATCTTCCGGAAGAGCTAAAGAGTTTACCCCCTGATGCCCTGGTTGCCCATCTGGACCGGCTGACAGCTGATACCCTTGGCACCTTTCCTGTGGGGCCAGTGGCTGCATATAGTGGAATGCCAGACCGTTTTCGTGGCATTAGAACAGCCACTGCCCCCATGCCAGACCTGCATGCCCTGCCTTTCAGCCAGGCTCCTTTTAATGCCCATCCCACGTCATACCCCACAGGTACTGTGCCTGGCCAAGCCTTTCCACCTGTCTCTTATGGCAATATTCCTCCAGTGACTTCAGGAACTGCTGTTCCTTCACAGTTCATGCATCCTTCCCCAAATCAGGCCATCACACATGGCCAAATACCAGACTCTTCTCCTTCAAGGATTCCAAAAGTGTATTCACCAAGTGGGCCTGTACAACCGAACCCAGCCTCTGCCCCTGTGGCACCAGGGTATTTGCCTGCAGCGATGACACAGAGAACTTCCCCTCAGCATATGCCTACACCTGTCTCTGGAGCAGCACCATTAGCAGCTCAGTTTAAGCCAAATGTTGCAGCAACGTTTGGAGTTGGTCCACATGTTTCACATGCAGGGACTTTACACCCTGCCTTCACCCAAAGTGTAACTGTGCAGCCTTTTGATTCTGACCGTCGGTTCCCTAACCATATGCTGCCAAACAATATGCAACCTCCAGTAACACAAGCAATCCGGCCTGCAACAACTACAGTGGACAGTATTCAGGGGCCCATATCAAGCTATGCAGCCCCCCGGTTACCAGGATCAGTCCCAGCTGGAGTTGTTCCACAAGCTCAACCTTTGAGTCATCCTCAGAGTGGTTATATTGGAGCCCCTGCTCCTACTATAGTTGGCCAGAATACTCCTTTTCTATACTCGCAGATTGGAGCTCAGAATTATGCTCAGCCTCCCCCACCCCACCTTCAGATGTTTCCAATTCCTGGTCAAACACAACCTAGAATGGACGCTCAGGTCCAGCCACAGCCCCTTCATCCACAGTATGGAACACCTGCCCAGCCTCATTTTGCTCCTCAGATGAGGGCCCCAGTCCATCCACAGCAGCCTACTGCGTATCAGCAGCAAGGGCAGCCTCCAGGGCTGCCTCTTGGTACCCCACTGCCTCCTACGCAACATTTTCAGCAGTTTCCAATGCAGTCCCCACATGCTGCTATGCAGCCGCCACGTTCTTCAATCCAGCCTCCACATGCTGCTATGCAGCCACCAGGTTCTATTATCCAGCCTCCACATGCCCCTATACAGCCGCCTCACTCCACAGTGCATCCTAGCCATTCTACTGGACCACCACCCACTTCCAATATGCAGCCTCCTCACTCTGCAATGCAGCCTGTGCCCCCTGGTGTTCAAGTTCCTCCACATTTGATGGGGCAGCGTTTTCCTGTTGCACAACAAGATCAGCCGCCACTTCATACAACATTCCCCGGCGCTCTTCCAAGAGCTGCTCCTCAGCCCCTACAACCTGTACCTCCACCTTTGAGCCAGTCTACTCCTCATATGCTCCCACATGCCGTTCCAGCAGCTCAGCCTCTACCTCCTGGATCAGCCTCCCAGATTACACCATCTATGCCCTTTGTTGCCCCTGTAAGACACCAAGTTCCTCCTGCTAGTGGAATTGTAAATTCTGTACCTTCAGGACCTCAAATGCCTATTGGAGCATCTCAGGGTACAGTACTCCCTCTCCACATACAGCCTGCCAGCAGCCCAGCTCTCAGCCAGATTCCAGGTGCTGCCATTGTTTCAGGGGCTGCAGCTGTTCCATCTCCAACGCCCTCTCCACAGCCATCTCTGGTCGTTCAGCCTCCAACAGTTCTTCCTACAGCTGTGTCCACTGCCGCGGCCATGTCTCAGAGACCTCCTCCTTCACTGACACCTGGAACAACAACTTTAGGCCAAGGCTCTACAGAACCCGTGTTTCAGAGGCAGAATTCCACAACTGATGACCTCCTGTCCTCTAGTCCTGAAAGCCAACATGGTGGTTCCAAGACAGCCGTAGGGCAACCCTTGTTACAACCAACCAAGGCCGACTCTAAGGATGGACAGAAACCCAAAGGCATTCAACTGATAGAGCATGACCCTTATGAGAAACCGGAGCATGTGATGAGGCTGTTGTCTGAACTCGATTGCTTTCAGGTTACGGTGAGTGCTCTTGACAAACCCGTGCCTGGTGCTGCGACTCAACTCGACTTGATGTGGAAGGACTTCCAGGACGCTCAGGAAAAGGAGGCCAGAAATCTGTCTATTGCCATCGCTCGCTGCTACTCCATGAAGAACAGACATCAGGACATCATGCCCTACGACAAGAATCGTATAGTTCTGCAGTCAGGGAAAGACGACTACATCAATGCGAGCAAGATTGAAGACTTATCCTCCTACTGTCCCACCATTATTGCCACCCAGGCCCCACTGGTGGGGACCGCATCTGACTTCTGGCTGATGATTTATGAGCAAAAGGTCTCACTGATTGTCATGCTGGTGTCTGACCTGGAGATAGAAAAGGTGAGCGTGTACCACTGTCATGCCTGCACTCATTTCATTAAAGCTTTATTTTAGCAGAGGTAAGACACAAAGTAATTCAGTTCTTCAATCTGGTTTTTAGATCATTATATTTATCATTGTAAGCAGTGAATCTAAATTTGTTGTGTTCAGCTTTTGTGGTCCCTATACAGCAAATTAGCAAAAAGAGCAAATTGCATACCCTGCAGTATTCACATTTTAACAAGAAACATCCTGAAAAGAAGAGAGAACAATATCTCATCAGTCTGCTGCTTTTCATTTCTCATCCACAAGACTGTTGTGAATCAACTTCTGTAAATTATTATTAAACAGGATTTATATAGCGCCAACATATTATGCACCGCTGTACATTAAATAGGGGTTGCAAATGACAGACCATCACCAGTGGGTTGTATGGGGTGGTTTTAGGATGTAGCCTGGGGTCATTGTGCCGTTGTCTTTCCACATTTCATTGATGGGATTTGTGGTGCTCACACTTCTGTTCACTTTTTTGTCACTCTATGTGTAATAAGTACGGATTGTTCTTCTTTGCACAGCAAAAAGTGGTGCGCTATTTCCCCACCGAGCGTGGTCAGTCCGTTCTTCATGGACACATCACGCTGACTCTGACAAGCCATAAGGTGGCCGACACGCACGTGGAAAGGGTCATCTCACTGCAGTACAAAGACCAAAGCCTGAAACGCTCGATCATTCACCTGCAATTCACCTCCTGGCCTGAGCTGTAAGTCCCTCATATGACATTTTTTGTACAACCTTTCACTTTTCAATGAATATTGGCAAATTGCTGAATTCACAGATAGAATAAATATATAGGAACTGTTTCACCTGCCAGAGGATTTGTATTTATGGGGGAAGAGGGGCTGCAGATCCAAAAAACAAAGTGTTTTTTCTTTCAGAGGACTCCCTGATAGTAAAGGAAACTTATTACGGTTCATCCAGGATGTTCATAAACACTACTTACACCAGCGGCCTCTTCACATGCCCATCGTAGTGCACTGCAGGTGAGTGATTCTCCTCCCAGCAATGTACTGAATATATCTGTAGACTCCAGATTTCATGTTTTCCATTTGTTTGATCTTTCGTAGCTCCGGTGTAGGAAGGACGGGAGCCTTCTGTCTGTTATATGCTGCCATGCAGGAAGTGGAGGCTGGAAATGGTATTCCAGACTTGGCTCAGCTGGTGAAGAAGATGAGGCAGCAGCGGAAACACATGCTGCAGGAGAAGGTATGTTGCCTGAAGGAGGATAAAAGTATGAAAGTGCCACTGCACTCCTAATGTGGGCTTTTCTGTAACATTAATGCATGCCACAATATACAGCCACAAGCATTTCCTCAATCCTCCAATAATTATGCTGCAACATTGCAAGGTGGGAATTTTGCACAATCTCACCAGGATTTGCAGGATTGTCCCATTTCAGCCCCGGAATTAGTTTGCATGGATTATGTCTAAATGAATTAGTGCTGTGTTTCTAGAATCTGAATAAGATAAATATTATACAGTCCATTAATGAACCAAAAAACTTTGATTTGACATCCTCGTCTTATGTTTACAGATACATCTAAAGTTCTGCTATGAAGCGGTTCTAAAACACGCGGAACAAGTTTTGCAGAGACATGGGGTCTGTACCCCTTCCTCCACCAAGCCACAACACGCTTCCTCCCAAAAGGTAAGTGATTGTAGGAGGTGGTGGGACAAAGGTAACTGGCTGGAGATAAATATCCAGAGAAAGGAAGTGACATGAAAGGCAGCCCCTGTATTGTGACCCAACTCATCAGTAACCCCCCAAAAACAGCCAGGGGGTTACTAGCACCCAGCTAAAAGTGTCCGAGGAGAACACTGAAAGGGAAGACAAGGGTTGGGGATGAGTGCTCAGAATAGAAAGGTCGGTGGCAGGAGAAGAAAAATGGAAAGGTGTTGGTTGGCTAAAGATAAATACCGTATTGAAGACATTTATGGAAGTTTTTCAGTATTATTAGCATTATAAAAGCCTTAATGTAATGCAAGTCCCAAATCACAGCAAAGAATTTTAAGAGCATATAGGAAGAAAGAGAGAGGGGATCTTCTGGCATAGCAATTGTATTTTACTCAATACAAGTACAGGTAGTCCCTGGGTTACATACGAGATAGCGACTGTAGGTTTGTTCTTAAGTTGAATTTGTATGTAAGTCAGAACAGGTCAATTTTACGCGTCGAAAATCAGCAATGTGTGTCCCTAGGATTGGGCAACCCATACAGGAATATTTGATTGTGGTTGTTGCACATTTTTAATGTAATTTTTATGTCACTGTTCCTAATGTTCTCAAATAAAGATATGTTTTAATACATTTATGTGTAAATTGAGCATGGTTGGCCTCTAAAGTCTCATTTATTGAGCTAATCCCTCAAAACTAGGGATGTGGCCATGTGATAATTCGGAGGTTGGTCATTCATTGTCTGTTAGTTATTGAACATGTGTACGCAGCCTTAGACGGATGTGGCTTTAAATGAACATTAAGAGACAAACTTAAATTCCACAAAGCTGCTGCAATGATTTAGGAGAAATGACGAAGGACAAGCACTGTACACACGCAGGAAGTATAGGTAATATTACAGGGAACAAATAGAAATACATAAGCCACTGTTATTGATGCTGATAGATTGCATTATATTTGCATTATGTTTGTCATTTTCTTATTTTGCTCACTCTTTGTTTCCATCCTAGCCGTACTCTCTGCAGGATCCACAGGACATTGTGCTGGGGGGTGATATGCCAATCAGCTCCATCCAGGCTACCATTGCCAAGCTTAGTATTAGGCCATTCTCTGGCGGCCCCGAGCCCACCAACAATTATCAGCCACCACCAAACCCGGTCATAAGTGAGCAAGTACTACCAGATCTGTCCCAGATGGTTCTCCCTCCAACCTCCTCCCAGCCGGATCTTTCTGCACAGACGTTCCTAGAACCGGCGCCATCTCCAGTCCTGCCTCAGCCGGCTTCAAATGGTCCCAGCGCTGACGTCCCTGCAGAGGCAATTACCCAGCATGCATCGGCCTCTAAAGAGGAAGTGACCGCTGCGGCGATCGGCAATGCCCCTACTGCACCACCACCACCACCACCACCACCACCACCATCATCATCTCTGAACCTCCTGGCCTCTCTCACACCTGAGGCCTTTAACCTGGACTCCTCTCAGCGAGGAAAGCAGAAAATGAACAAACAGAGCTTCCTGCAGCCGCAGAATGACGGCGGCTTATCCCGGGCAAGCAAACCTGGCGATGACCCCCTGAGCATGCTGGACCCTCTGTGGACACTCAATAAAACCTAGATGGAAAAGATTCTGGACACGGTTCCCCCCGCACACCATTATTAAGGGGGCCCAGACTATAACAGTGGGTACACAAAATACTGACTCTGCCCCACATTTTAGGGACTGGGCTGTACACCATCTGCTGTATTGGACCCCACACAGTACAATGACTGCATTCCCTAATCTATTGTTAAAGCCTTAAGACAGCATCATTGTGGAGTCTCTGCTGACCTGGCCTTGGTTCTCCTGGGCCGGAGGACTGGATGAGAGTCGGCTGTACGCCATTGCTTGGCTGAATCCTTAATTCTCCCTCCAGCACCCCCACCCGGTTCACCCGATTGGCTCTCATGTAGCACTTTTATGGTAACTGCGTGTGACCCTGCCTTACACTACACCAAGTCACCCCGCCCACTTTGTGCGTCGTCGCCCCCGTGTTACCCGCTTTCCGCATTTGTGTAGTCCGGTGTGGGATCCTCCTCTCATAAACTGTTAATGTTGGAGTCTGCCTTTAACACAAACCCACAATTCATGATGTAGAATTTATTTAAAAGCTAAATCCTGGCAAATGTATAAAACAATCCTAATTCATTGATATATCTCATGACATTTGTCTTTATATCTAGGTTCTGTGACCTGAAATCAGGCTTGCAGGGGGAGTGGCTGCTGTGTTCTGCTGATTATGTGATTCTAAGGGAAATGTAAGCTGGAATGATGGGGGGGGGGTGCAGTGTGGGTGTCACTAGTGCAGTGATGGCCAATAGCAGACCAGCAGGAAGTGGAACAGTGACACAAAGTTCATCAAAGGTTTAGGGGGTCACAGGGAAGTGATGGTGTTTGGTTTGTGTTCCACCTTAAAGCCTTACTGCAGTCCAAACTTTTTTTTTAGGGGGTGCATTCCAATTCCTGCCCCTATGAGACAAGACATGAGGGGTGTCTGTCACAGATTTTCTGTCTTATTCCGGCCCAATAGTAAGTGAGGCAAAATCTCTCTTGTGGGGCCACAAATACAGTTCTGACCTGGTGAATCCAAGAAAACGAATGCAGCTGCCACACCTGAGGACTGGTGAGTTGGCCGATGACATTTCTGTCCTTGGCTGTAATGCTGGATTCTTGTCTGTCCCTGTGGATGGACCTGATGACACCATGAATGAAAAGGGAAAAGGAAGCGAAACTTGAAAGAATGCAAAATAATTAAACTGCAATCTGAGATTTATTTTTGGACCCCTGGCAGAGCTTGGGGGGTAAAGATCTCCTGGGGGAGCCTCCCCAATAGCTGCCATAAAGGTTGGTGGGATGACGTTCAGGAAGAGGTCAGTCCTTTGCGATCCTCCTGGCAGAGCTCTGCTGTTGGTCATGTGATGTGGCTTCAGGCTGCTCACACCAATCACAGCACAAGGTGCGGTTTTACTGTTTGCGTTGAGTATTTCACTTTAAGCCCTTGTAAAAGAGAACCTGTCACATATTTGTATATGAAATACAAGCGAAGATAGTGCTGGATATATCTGCAGCTAAAATCTAAGAGAACCTGATTTTATCACGGAGCAATTATAGGCTGAGATTGCCAAATACTTTCCGAAGGTTGTAGTTCCCTGGTTCCATGTTTATGTTTATCCAACCAGAATGTATAGAAGCCAAAGGAGAGCATCAGATTGTCCTGTAATCAACCTTAACTACAGGCGGAGGACCTCCCAGAGTAAAGTGGCCCCCCCACCTCCATCCTCTGTGAATATTCAACCCGTAGACAGCATTCTGTTATAGGCGGAGTGCTGCCCAATCATCTCATCCCCCGCTATGTACAGAAAAGAGATTTTAAGTTATGAAATAAATAATGAAAATGTTACTTTTTTTGTTTTTATTTTTGTCTTTTGGGTCACAAAAATGCTTTAGCACCAATTAATGTCCAATGCTACCCCCACACAGCACATATTTCATATTGGATTTGGGGGGAAGGTTCCGCTTTGTGCTCTGTCCTCCTATTGACAATTAATGGAACACTGAGGCTAAGGATGCATAATTTCACTAAGTTAAACAAATAATAAAATTTCCTGGTAAAAATTCAGCTTTATGTGGAAGAATTAATAATTAGCAACAAAAACACGATCAGCTATGAGGAATAGGTAAGTGTTGGTTTATGGAGTCAGTGGAGGCTGTTGGTGGTCATCACTATTTCCCGATGAACACTAGAGGGCAGCAGAGTGGCTGCAATGTCCGCTTCCTACCTATTGGAAAACTCCGTGTCTCGTGATCCCTTGCTCGGTGTATCATGGATAGGGGTGGGGGTCAGGTTTGTAGTCTGTGTACAGCACAATGAGGGCTACAAATAAAGACACGGAGCATGAATTGTAGCCACAGGCAGGATGGAAATGCAAATCTCTGCAAGGAATAGAAGGAATGTATGGGAACTATCTGAACAGAAAAAAGAAGAGGAAGGAATAGATCATTAGGACAGAAAACAAGTGAAATATTTTCTTTAATAACATTGAAATATTGATAAGCTATAGAATATATTCAGCGGTGTCTGAAATGGAAAATATGACTTCATTGTCTTCATTCATTTGGAATAAATGGACAAAAGCAATAAAACATCACGTACAATCAGCGGCCACTTTATTAGGTACACCTTGCTAGCACCTGTACAGGTACATTCCATAGGTTGTCAGGAGGAGTCCCAGGAACACTTACATTTGTCTTATACACACCTGTAATTTATGTTTCCTGACACAACACCCCCTCCCCCCACCACAACTACCACCACCAACATCCTTTCTGAATTCTGCCCATTGGGAAGCTGGTCTCTAGTAGGGGTGAGGGGTAAAGGTGACCCATAGACAATAATTGGTAAGCATGGAAATCATTTTATATAAAATGTTTGTATCCATCAGCTGCAAACACAAATATGTAAGTGAAACTGAGTAGTGTGCATTTTTCACTAACAATTCCCTGTATTTGTGCAATTCTGCTGTCACATGTATTTCCTCATCTAACATGGCTAGATGGTGCCCTGGGGGTCATTATTATTATTAAACAGGATTTATATAGCGCCAACATATTACGCAGCGCTGTACATTAAATAGGGATTGCAAATGACAGACTAATACAGACAGTGATACAGGAGGAGAGGACCCTGCCCCGAAGAGCTTACAATCTAGTAGGTGAGGGAATTTACATACAATAGGATGGGAGATATGTAGTGTGGGAAGTAGTGATGGTTTCAAATGACAGAAGAAGCCGGGTAGGCAAGTTTGAATAAATGGGTTTTGAGCGCTCTTTTAAATGAGCAGAAAGTAGGAGCAAGCCAAATAGGACGAGGAGACCATTCCAGAGAGTTGGGGCAGCTCTAGAGAAGTCTTGTATCCGTGCGTGTGATGAGGTTATGAGTGAGGAAGTCATTAGTAGGTCATTGGAGGAGCGGAGAGAGCGGCTAGGGGAGATTTATTCATCACATCAGAAAGGTAAGTGGGGCAATAACTGTGTAGGGATTTGAAGGCAAAGCACAGGAGCTTAAATTTGATTCTAAGGTGAAAAGGAAGCCAATGGAGAGAACTACAAAGAGATGCAGCGGAAGAGGAGCGGAGGGAAGGATGGATGAGTCTGGCTGCAGCATTCATGAGATCCTTCCTGCTGTAACATGAAATATTGCCCAATCACAGCAAGAAACTCAAACCACCCCAATCCCCCCAGATGAGGGGCAAATGTGGGAAAAGGCTGGAGAGGGTAGCAGGCTTGGGAGGACATTCGGACACCTTATAAGCTCCTCCTGGGTTACCCTGTCATTTTATTATTATTATTAATATTAAGCAGGATTTATATAGCGCCAACATATTACGCAGCGCTGTACATTAAACAGGGATTGCAAATGACAGACTAATACAGACAGTGATACAGGAGGAGAGGACCCTGCCCCGAAGAGCTTACAATCTAGTAGTTTGATTGGTGGTTTACTATCTGGGGCAATTAGTTGATTTGATAATATAACATTGGTGCTTACTGGTTTACCTGTGCTAAGACATCATTGAAGTGTTGGGACGGCACTGACCATGGTGTAACACAACCCCCATAGACTTCCAAACTGATAATTACACAGATCGTCCATGCAGCACAGCCCTGTCCGGGAGGGCAGGAGACCTAATTTGTATCTGTTTTAGTTCAGCAATTTTACAGGTCTTGTCCCTCCCCCTGACTGTGATTGGACAAAGAAGAAGCTGCTAACAATGGTAGCCCCAAATCTAGCTCCGGACATCACCAACGCACCAAACATGGAGGCAGCCATCGCCTGGGGACACATAACATGGGATAGTCAGAGATCTCCGATATCACTGCACCTTTACATGGAAAAAAATCCACTTTTTTATTTTGTATTTTTTCTAATTGAAGTCAACTGCTGAAGTTACAAAACAGTACAACTTATCATCAATTTATCAAATTAAATAGACAAAAGGACATGCAATAAAGTGAATACTGATATCAAACATTTATGTTTAGCTATTTCAAAAATACATTGACTTGGGTATAAAAGATTCCTTGTTTTTCAGCTGCTCTGATCCTGGACATATTCCACAAAACTTCCCAAGACGTTATAAAGGTTATATCAGCAATGTGATAGAAGGATCCCCTCGATTACTCTACACAAGTACCGAGAAGTTGGTTGAAAGCATTTATATAAATATGTTTTGGTGGGATGGTTAAGGGTGTTGGTGAAGCTTTCCCGGGTTTCAAAAAATATTTGTGTTTATGTGTCTTTATGAAGGGAAGCCTCCATCCACTCCAATTTAAATATATAATATTATTATTAATAATAATAATAATAAACAGGATTTAAATAGCGCCAACATATTACGCAGCGCTGTACATTAGGTATATGTTGTAGTTTTGTTGGAAAAAGACGCAATGATGGCGGAGTGTTCTCGATGTAAAATCGTCACTGCTGATAAATTGCCATCTGCGTACTCCTCTAGAAGAGTTCCCGATTTTTCCGTCTGTCCCAATACAGCCCATTCTGGTGTAAATGGTGTAATACTAAATGTTTGCGAGCATAACGGGTCACTTGACGCCAGAGGGCAATCCCATAAATTATGATAAATGGTGGTGGATGAAACTCCAGATTTAGGGCAGGTATCTAATATGCCCATGTAGTTTGCCCATCTAGGGGATACGTATGCTTTATGGAAGAGGCGGGGAAAACATTTCTCTATATTGTACTCCAGGTAAGGATTTCCCTAACACAGCTTAAGGAGCCGACTTACTTCTATCGTAGGGAAATGTCTCTGCCAGCCCTCTATTCTTCTATTGCTTTCTGTATGGATGAGCTCTTCTCTCGGAAAGCGATAACATTTTGAAATGGCCTTAGTGGGGCGATGGCAACATAACATCCAAAGGGTTAGGCCTATCAGAGGGCGACACTGATCTAGCTATTCTCGCACAAATAACCCTTGCATGGATTAAAAGAAATATAATATTTGCAATGAATGGAATTTTTTTCTTTAATTCTTTAATTCCGGAAATAAAAACGCCTTATGTGTGATTGGATTGAGAAGGAGGCGAAGTAAAACCTTGTGCGTTCCAATCCCGTAGCATGGTGGAGTTTAGTCCTGGTGTAAACTCAAGAAACTCAAGAAAACAGAGAGAGAGGTTTTTTTTTGGGCCGATTGTATTCAACATGATTCGTATAAAATATACAGCAAAGTGTGAAAAAATTCATATACAGTAAGACAGTTTTTTAGGCTTAGCTGAAACCTCTAGCTTTTCATATTAGAAGCATGCAGAAAAGGTTTTGCACTTCTGATTATAGGAAAAAAGAAAGTGGATCCTGGTGGGTCAGATAGACAAATATTGATATAACCCAATGGGTGAAGTCCTTAAAGTCTCTTAATTCCCGACGTGTTTCGCCATGTCGGCTTCCTCAGGGGAGCGTGAGACATACATAAATCAGGACTGGCGAAATGGTATGCCAAATCAGGGAGAGAGTAATCCGGATGAAAGTTTTTAAGATCTCCAATTTCAAAAAGAAGTGCAGATTTATATTCAGTCACAATTTTAAATGGAATAGTTTCCTTGTGAGTATTCATCCAATGCTCTCTTACAATGCTGAAGTACTAAGTAGTTACTATATTATCCTATTTATAATATTATTTTTAGAACCTCCTGAAGATATTCCAATACAGTGTTGTTTACTCGGGGGGTATTTATATATATTTTGGAATATGATCAGTTCAGTCAGTATCACAATGCAGAGAGTAGTGAGTAAAGTGAACTCCAAGGCCTGTGGGGCGTGAGGACTCGGGTCCCTTGCATTGGCGTACTTAATACATTTTTTCACACTTTGTGTATACGGGTCACGTTGAATACAATCAGCCAAAAAAAACCTCGCTATTGTTCAAACCCAAGGGTTGGCTGGAACATTATTACTTAACTCTACAACATTCATACCATACACAACTTTCTACGAATAACTTTGTGTAAACTCCCCATTGCCCCAAAGCAAAGGAACAAAGAAGAGCGAGCACTGAGCAGTGTTTAAGATCTTAGTGAGTGCCAAACGTGCCACAATTAAAATAGATTGCATAGAACTTGGTTAGGTAAAAGTTCCCTATGGGTGTGGAGGATAGCCATTGGGTGCCATGGAGGGTGAGGGATAAAATCTATTTGTATGTTATAATAGGAGGTACCATGGATCCAGTCTTTTAGGAGACCCAGCAATGCTGCTTGATTGTATAAGGCTATATCTGGGAAGTTTAGTCCTGCGTTTGATGTCGGTTGTTGCAGGATTATTTGGCTAGTCGCTGTATACCCCCCCTCCATATGAATTACTATAGAATTGATTTATTATATGAATATGATAATATGAATTCTTATAGGACTGATCGATACGTTATAATGTTTGGCGGGGCAAATAAATCAGAATAGTTTGTAGGAGAAAAAGTAGGTGAGGAAGTGTTATCCTTAATAATGCTACTCTACCCATCAATGAAGAGAGGACCAGGTTGTAAAACTTCTTCCCAAGGCTAATGGGAAATTTACTTCATACAATTGATCAGGGTTTTTGGGTATTTGCACACCTAGACAATGGAAGTGTGATTTGGCCCATTGAAATGGATAGCTTGAGCTCCGTGCTATGGATTTAAATTGTTGGAGCATTTGCATAATGTTTGGCAAGGGGGTATCAGGTTTAGAAATGAATAGAAGGATCAGCTGCAAATGCTGTTAGTTTTATCTCAGTAATACCATTTTTATATCCAAAAATTCTAAATTCTACATTTTACACCCCGATGCCATCATAAAGAGAAAAACTGCTCAGAAAAATAATAAACCAATAACAAATGTAAACTATTCTTCTCATTGGCTTGAGCAAAGCATCAGGATAGTCAACTATCTACAAGGTCCCTGGGGGCCACACAGCAAGTGCCAAAGGGCCACAATTTGGGCACTGGGGTTTTAGAATGTTCTGGATCTGTCCTTTTTGAGGGGCTTTAAACTCCATAAACTGAAGAAACTTGAGCTCTGCCACTCATAAAATCGTCCTTTGGTTGGTGATTGCAGTGTGTTTTTATTATAGTTCACATTTATGATTTCTTAAGAGAGAAGTGAGAGTTCCATGTTAATTCCAAGAAACACAAATTGCAGAATTGCTGACAAAATGAGAAATGTGAAGTGTATATAAGAGTGCAAGCAGGGCTCTAGGGGAAGCAGACACGACACAGACACCATGGCTGCTGCTCCTGAGACAGGTATGACCACAAATTGTTATATTCCAGGGATTGTTCATTGGAGATTGATAGAGAAAGATTGCAGTTTAGGTGATGATTTTTATTTGCTGACATAAGTTACTTAAAATGCAAGTATCATAAATAAAATTAGCCAATAAACTTTTATGACCAGACACTTTGTAGGGGTAAGTCCTATTCACTAATCAATGGCCTTAGGGAGCAAAGATAGAGCTGCCAGTTGAAGGCACCTACATGGGGGTGTCAGTTAAGCTGCAGATCCCTATGTCCCCTGCTGGTGGCACTGTGGTTTAGCGCATTTTGCATGTGCTTTTGCTGGTAATCAGGAGGTGACTCTACAGCAAACCATCTGCTGGTTGCCAGTGGAAGCACAAGCAAGGTGTGCTATACCACAGTGCCACCATCAGGTGACACAGAGAGCTGCAGGTTTCCTGACAAGGGGAATCATGTTACTGGGCATGTTTTAGGTGGGGGTGTACTGGTTTGGAAAAGAGTTTATGTAAATTTTAAAAGTTGCTCCATGCCCAGTGTGTAGAGGGAACAGGGAGCGGAAAGTCCGAAGGAGGAAAAAGAACACCAGGGGGTACAAGACAAAAGAGGGGGAGAAACATGGCGTATAACAGTAAAGGAGGAAAAAATTGGAGGGGTATAATATAGAGGGAGGATAGACTGGGCGATCATTTAGGCAAAGAGAATAGTCTGGGAATGTTATAATAAAGGAGGAATATATGGGATTCAGAGCCAGGTTTCTGAAAAGACCATGGCCTGGGGTGGCATAGCCACAAGAAGGCAAACTCAGAACTGTTCTAGCAGGTACTATCTCTATCATCTGGGAGCTGCTGTACCTGCTGCTAGAACTGTGCCGCTCTGAAGATTAGGGATGAGCGAGAATGCCTCTCTCATGATAATTTCCTCGAACTTCTGATGGGACCATTGTAAGATCAAGGAAGTCATTACAGGAAGATTCTCAGGGCTGCATTCATTCTTGCAGCTCTGGGAACCCACCTGTTTGCAATCCCCGGCACTAGAGGGTAATTACCTCTGGTGCCCGGGGATCGCAGTGGAACTGCAGATGAACTCTTAACTCTTAACTGCCTACAATCAGCTGTGACCACAAAGTTCCCACGGTCACCAGGCTGGGAACTGAACTGCAGATGAACTCTCAATGGACTCTTTTTTTCACCTTCTTGTCTCTCTTTCATTTCCCCCCTCTCTCTCCCAGACCTGCCTCAGCTGTTTGCAGTTTGGAAGTGCCTATTCAATCTCTAAGGAGCTGCAGCCAGCAGAAGCAGCACGTTGCTTTCATACTTACATGATTAAATTGTAAGGTTGAAAAAAGACATAAATCAACCACTAGAGAAATAAACATATCCCAGATATCAACCCTATAGACATAGCTGATCCAGAGGAAGGCAAATAAACCCTTTCAAAGCCTGGTTTACTACAACAGGGATAAACATTCCTTCCTGATCCCATGAGGCAATCACATTTTCACAGACCTTACAGTGAAGAATCCCTTCCTTATCCGGAGATTAAACTTTTTTTCCTCCAGATGCAAAGAGCGCCCCTTGTGCTTTGTAATGACATTACAGTGAATAAGTGAATAATTGGGAAGATAGTTCTCTATATGGACCATTTATATATTTATACAGGGTGATCATATCCCCCCTTATACGTCTCTTCTCAAGGGAGAATAGATTCAGTTCAGCTAATCTCTCCTCATAGCGGAGCTCCTCCATTCCTTTTATTAGTTTAGTTGCCCTTCTCTGCACTCTCTCCAATTCCACAATGTCCTTTTTGTGAACTGGGGCCCAAACCTGGACTGCATATTCCAGATGTGGTGTGACCAATGCTTTGTACAGGATTATGTCTCCATCTCTGCAGTCTATTCCTCTTTTAATACAAGAAAGTACTTTACTAGCTTTAGATATTGCAGCTTGGCATTGCATGCTGTTATTACCCTGTTTCCCCTATAATAAGGCACTGTCTTATATTTTTTGAAATGCCAAAATATGCCCTAGGTCTTATTTTCAGGGGGGCGTCTTATTTTTCCATGAAGAAGACTACAGTACACATTTATTGTTGAAAATCACTCATGTGCTATTGATTGTCCCCTTCTGATCACTGACTAACTTTTTTTTGGCTTCTACGGCCGGGTAACAGACTCTGTTAGGGCAGGGATCAGCAGCTTGCTTGTCTTTTGAAGTTACTTTCAGTTTCACTCTGCACTGCAGCCAGCATTGAGGAGTCACACAGAGGCACACAGTATCAGGTATCGGAGGATGTCTTATTTGCGGGGGGTGCTTTATTTTAATTGTTTGAGCAAAAATCGGGGGGTGGCTTATTTGATGGGGATGCCTTATCATCGGGGAAACACGGTAAGTCTATGATCTACCAGAACCCCCAGATCCTTTTCCATTTCTGACTCCCCCAAATGTATTCCCCCTAGACAGTATGAAGCATGCAAGTTGTTAGCCCCCAAGCGCATAACTTTACATTTATCTATATTAAATGTCATTTGCCACTTGGCTGCCCAATCAAACAGTACATCCAGGTCTGCTTGTAGATTATAGACATCCTGTATGGACTTAATTCCATTACATAGTTTGGTGTCATCTGCAAACACAGAAATGGTACTTTTAATCCCAAACTCTTTATCATTTATGAAGATGTTGAACAGTAAAGGTCCCAACACTGAACCCTGGGGTACACCACTAATAACCTTAGACCATTAGACCTCTGTCCATTTACAGATTGATTTTTCTAAACCTATTGACCCTAACAAGTACACTATATCATCTTCTACTCCACTGTCTACCTGTTTACTTACTTCCTCATAAAAAGAGAGTAAATTTGTTTGACAACTTCTGTCCTTAATATTTTCTAGCAGGAACTCCTTTATGTGGTTCTTTATCAAACTCTTTAGGACCTTTCCAACTATGGACGTTAAACTAACCGGTCTGTAAGTACCTGGTAATGACTTTGCTCCCTTTTTGAAGATAGGAACCACATTGGCCTTACGTCAATCCACCGGTAACTTGCCAGTGACTAAAGAGTCTCTAAAAATTAGAAACAATGGCGTTTGAAATAACTGAGCTCAGCTCTTTGAGGACACGTGGATGTAATCCATCAGGTCCTGGTGCTTTGTCAACCTTAATTTTATCCAACTGTTTCTCAATCATATCAATCCTGAGCCACTATGACTCATTTAAGGCATTGCTATTATGAATTTGGACTTGAACTCTGCCATTCTGTTTGTGTACACAGAGCTAAAAGAAGTGTTCAGGAAAACCTCCTTTTCTTTATCCCCAGTTACTATCCCAAAGACATCCTTTAGGAGGCCTACATTCTCAGATCTGATCTTTTTGCTATTATTATATTAAAAAAAAAATGAGGGGGATTTGCCTTACTTTCTTTTGGAATCTGTCTTTCATTTTGATGTTTTATCTCCTTTTTACATCGTTTATTTTATTCTTCTATATAGTTGATGAAGGTGATCCTTCATTTTTATATTTTTGGAATGCCCTTTTCTTGTTCCTTATAGCTTTTTTAACATCAGCTGTGAGCCACATAGGTTTTAATTTTATCCTCTTAAACTTATTACCCATTGGAATATATGTTTCAGTTTGCTTTTGTAGAACAGACTTGAAACATTCCCATTTCTGTTCTGTGTTCTTTGAGGACAATATTGTCTCCCAGTCCAAGTCACAGTGAGTCGCCCTTTAAAAAATGGAAAATTTGCTCTCTTAAAATTGAATGTTTTTATCTTTCCTGTTTTTGCAGCACGTTCTATCTGTGCTAGTAGTTGATTCTCTATTTCTTCTTTAGCACTGGGGGGCATATAGCAGACTCCGATAATTAATTGTGTGTTTTTCAACCCCACATTGAACTCCACCCATAATGCCTCAACTTCATTGCTTGTTCCATCCTCATGTTCCTCTTTCACATTGACTTTCAGGTCACCTCTTACATACAGACAGACACCACCATCTTTTTATTTTTATTTTTTCCTCTTTTTTATCTTTCCTAAAGAAAGTATAGACAGGAACAGTCCAATCATGTGAGGAACAAAGACAGGATTCGACAATACCAACCAAGTCATAGTGCTCTTCATTCATTAAGGCTTCCAACTCCCCTATATTGTTTGCCAGACTTCCAGCATTTGTCAACAGGTTCTTTAACCCCCCTGGCGGTAACACTTGGGGTTGCTAAAAAGATTAAAAAAAAAAAACACTTACCTTGTTCTGTGGTCGTCCCCCAGTGTCCTGCTGGTCCCCACGGGTCTTCAGGACATGTCTTCTCCCTCCAAACTCCAGCCGGTGAATGCAGAGACGATCTTCAGGGTTTCCCGGTGACGTCGGTGCATGGGTCAGTGCAAGGAGTGGTGGGAAATTCAAATAATGCTCCAGGTATCTGTTTTTGCATTGACCTGGCTTCATCTCAGGGAAGTGGAGACAATATGGTCACATGTTCGTAGAGTGCATGGATGGCTTGGTATCTTGTACGGCAGGGACTACCATCAGTAGTTTGGTCAGGAAAGTGTTCAATTGGTATGCCAGAGGATGTCTGGAAGCATACGCCTGTTTGCTGAACATACAAGATGGGGAAGTGATAATGAGAAAGAAGGCTGTGGGAAAAGCAAATATGACCCTTTCTATACATTTGTAGTACAAAATTCCTGCCCTGATGATGACTGAATCCCACAGTTAGTACCAGCAGGAGTAGCAGTAGTAGCATCAGTAGTAGCAGCACCAACATTTGTACAATTTTTGTTATTTTTAAATTTTGTGATGTGGATAAAAGGAAGGGATGAAATTTGATGGGCACAGTGTGTCTCCCAGAAGAGAAGATGATGATTTTCATGTACTGGATGAGAGTAGATATAAAACAAATTTCTGCCTACAGGGGGTGTGATTGTTATTGAGGGAGCTCCAGGGTAATGTATTATATTCACTGTTTCCATCTCCCCTAGTGCAACTTAGATGACCAATGAGCCAATCAGTC
This sequence comes from Pyxicephalus adspersus, assembly GCF_032062135.1. NCBI lineage: Eukaryota > Metazoa > Chordata > Amphibia > Anura > Pyxicephalidae > Pyxicephalus > Pyxicephalus adspersus. The sequence continues at coordinate 146,564,846 of NC_092862.1, forward strand.
CAGAGGGGGCGAAGCTTGGCTGGAAGAAATCTTCTTCCTGTTATCTTGTCAAAACATCCATAACAGAACCTCTTTCTGTCACCACTGTTGGTGGTTTGCTTAGTAGCTCCCTAATGCTTCTACCTATACTCTAGTGAGTTTTGGATCCAGACCCAAGAGGTTTAGTTTGAATCAAGGATCCATTAGCTGCTGCTGGTCCATTATGAGGCCTACATTTGTTGCCAGTCCTATTTGGACCTGATAATTACATTTTAAAACACATCAAGAAAAGCTGGCTAACATTATTAGTGTGTAATGTATATGTAGTATATTCCAAACTGCTATCAGATGTTTCAGTCCATTTGGCCATAAATATTGCAGTGTATAAAATCACGGCTCTCTGTTTTCCTGTATCATTTTCAAAGTTTTTTTTATATTATAGTGTTTGTTGTTGTGTTTTTTAATAAATATATAATCTACATTTTATGTCTTTGCATTAAATTGGTAGGTACCAAATTCCAAAACATAGACAATCATGAATGGCCTCTACTACTAAAGTTGAACACGTACCTGAGTAGTACAGAGAAGGCTGGACCTCTGACCATTTACAAGATGAAACTAGAGCATGTAAAGGATCAGAAGATATGGAAATTTGGAACTGAGAAGGCTGATAAGAAAAACAAAGTGATCATGATGGTTGGGGAAACGGGATCTGGTAAAACAACGCTGATAAACACTATAATCAATTATATCTTTGGTGTGAAGTGGGAGGATGATCACCGGATCAAACTAACTGCAGAAAATACTAAGAAGAGTCAAGCTCACAGCCAAACATCCAGCATCACCATCTACCAGATCAACCCCGAAGATGGCTTCCGAATCCCATACTCCATAACCATTATTGACACACCAGGATTTGGAGACACTAGAGGGACAAATTTTGATGAAAAACTTATGTGTAAGATACAAAAGTTTTTTCAAAAATGCATATTCCCAGAAATCGATGCCATTTGTTTTGTGGTTCAGTCTACATTGGCTCGGTTGACTTCAACACAGGTATACATCTATGACAACATTTTATCCATGTTTGGGAAGGACATCAAGGAGAATATAGTCTTCTTCACCACATTTGCAGACTTCCAGGAACCAATTGCTCTCTCTGCAATTACTGAAGCTGAAGTTCCCTGTGCACAATCTGAAGATGGAAAACCTGTGTACTTCAAGGTCAATAACATCATGGTGTATGCAAATAACTGCAGCGATGAAGAGGCCAATAATTATGCCTACAACTATCATAAAACATTGTGGGAAATGGGAATGAAAAGCATTGAGAATTTTTTTGTACACTTTTTGCCTGGAATTGTCAGTAAAGATTTAAGTAAGGATGTCCCGGCCGAAAAAAATGCTTTGGATGTAATTTTGTATGACTTTTTACAGAAATACAAGGTCTTGATGTATAAAAAGCATGAACTTCAACAAACAGAAAACGCACTGAACAAACACAAGATGGAGTGTGAAAAGAACGAACGTTTCGAATTAGAACTGACAGAAACAAGAAAAAAAAAATAGATTCTTCTGAACACTCAATCAACTGTCACAAGTGCAGCTCCACATGTCACCGTGACTGCTTGGTCTCTTTTGACGCACTTGTTTGTTTGTGTGAAGTTTTTGGTTGGAATGTAACTTGTAGAGTGTGTGGTCATGACAAGAGCAAACACTTGTCAGAAATGTTCTGTTGGGTAACTGTGGTTAAAACCAAAAAGAAAACTTATTCTGAAGTCAAAGAAAAATATGAAAAAGAAGACAACATGGCGATGACTCCTGATAACGTTCTACAAAAATTAAGGGACGACATCAAGAAGACAGAGGATGAGGGTCAGAAACTTATTCAGGAGACCGGTAAACGTATCCTAAAGTATCCTAATTAGAACTACATCTGTGCAGCTTACCTGTCCACGTTCCAGTGCAGAGTGCCATCTTCCTTCTCCTCTTTTCATTCCAGACAGTCTTCGGCCATCTTAATTCGTTGGATTGACATTTATTCATCCCAGCACAAGCTAAGTAAATTGAGATTAAAAATTGTCCTTGGCAATCAAAGAATGTGAATACACACCTCAGCTTTGACTGGGCAATCAGGCAGGTAAAACACATTATTGCTAAGGAGACTTAGCCAACTTAATGTCAGAACTCACCAAAGCTTCTGACCCTGGCAAGGTGCCACTGGAGGGTCCCACCTACCTTCTTTATTTCCTAATGCAAATATACAGTGGGAAATTATAAAGTATGTGTGCTGGGGGCTACCCACTGTCTTTTTACCCATAATTACCATAGAGTAATCACTTACATGAACTGCTACATTTGAAAACTCAACATTTATATAGAAAAGTTACAGCATGGTTTGGGAAATTCCCCAGTTGGACACAAAGGGATCTAATTAAAAAAGCAGTGAATCTGACATTCACGGACTATAAGACATTTAGGCTATGTACACGTCAGATGCCTCTCGGCCGATACAAGCCGCAGGGCTCTTCTCGGACAAGAATCTGACGTGTACAGAGGCCACCCGATGTCATTCATGAATCTGTCCTGACGGTTCCATGAACGATGGAAGATGAACAACATTCATCTTTCAGTTGTTTGTTGTACCAAAATCTAGCGTTTATAGGTAGCCTTAAGCCGCATACACACGTGCAATTCTTATCGTTGGAAAGGATCTTTCACGATCCTTTCCAACGATAAGAACCGCACGATGCATGAACGAGTGCTGTACATACATCACCGTTCTGCTCTATGGAGAGGGAAGGGGGAGAGCGACGGAGCGGCACCCTGCTGCGCACACTCCCTTTTCCCTTGCATTAGGATCGCTCGTCGTTCATCGCCCGTGGATCCGCCAGGACGGATCCACAGACGATGAACGACACGGGCTGTACACACGCCAGATTCTCGCCACACTGAGCCGATTATCGGGCGAGAAAAACGTGTGTACGTAGCTTTAGTCCTTTGTTATAGAAGACTGGAGACAGGGAAGTTTTTGCAAAGTCATGTCCTAGAATGACAACTCTGCTCATTCATACATGCAGTATGGTGTGTATGTGTTGTCACCTTAAAACAGGGGGTAAGTTATTAGAAAGATCATTAAGTAAAAAGAAGGGAGAGTCTGAAAAAGAATTGAATGGCACCACCACATCTAAGGGCTGGTAAACTGAAATAGATTAGATTCATCTTGGGTTTTGATGCGCTTTAAAGCCATCTGTGATTTGGGATTTCTGTATTATGCTGGTTGCTCTGCTAACATTAAATATATAACCAAATACTAAATGTTAAAATAATACAATGTAAGCAAGAATCTAATAACCACCAGATGAGAAAATCAAACTTTGTTGTACAGGATAGAAAATTAACATTAATTAGTTATTTTGCTAACTACATAGACTTTAAGACTTCTGATAAAGCAGAATCAACCATGGCAGGTAATGATCCACCAACCACTGCCCACCCCAACCTCCTCTGATCACTCAGATTTGTGTAAGGTGGGTGATGATGGGCAGCTGCCAACCTGGAAACTAAGCTACGCTCGCACAGATGGTGAGGTGGCAGTGTGGTTGCTACTTCCTTATACACATGAAGCCTGTGCTGTGACCACCCATAGGAAATGAATGGGGGGGGGGGTTGGTAAGTACCATCCATTGTATAATATTGATTTATGAAGAACCAGCACTGTGGTTTGGGTAGCCCAGCATCTGGCAAGGAACATCTGTCCTTACTGCCCATCTTAGCCTTTTATTATTATTATTATTATTTTTAAACAGGATTTATATAGCGCCAACATATTACGCAGCGCTGTACATTAAATAGGGATTGCAAATGACAGATTACTACAGACAGTGATACAGGAGGAGAGGACCCTGCCCCGAAGAGCTTACAATCTAGTAGGTGGGGGAATTTCACACACAATAGGATGGGAGATATGTAGTGGTGGGAAGTAGTGATGGTTTCAAATGACAGAAGAAGCCGGGTAGGCAAGTTTGAAAAAATGGGTTTTGAGCGCTCTTTTAAATGAGCAGAAAGTAGGAGTAAGCCGAATAGGATAAGGAAGACCATTCCAGAGAGCTGGGGCAGCTCTAGCCTTAGTCTGCAAACCTCTGATCTAATCTTAAAATGTTTGGTATTATGTATTAAATGTGAAACAATGTTGTGCAGATATGATTGCAACCAAACTGTTACCCTTTTTCTGTAGCTATAAAAAATATAAAAGAAATAAATTGCATGATAATGAAACTGATTCCAGCTGCGTCCAGCAATCATTCAGAGACATTGGGTGTGATTATCAAAACTCTAGAACTGGAAGATTATCATGGGAGGACCTGGGTGATGCAGAAAAACTAATTAGTTGACCCATGATAGCCTGTCTTCCCTAATAAATCAGGTCCAATTTTTTGGGTAGGGGAAAATCCAGTGGTCAAGGGGGAATAAAAAGTGCCTCACCAAAGATTTTTGAAGAAACTAAAATCCAACATGTCTCGGGGCCAGCTGGTTTCTTCATCAGGGACAAAATACATTCAAGTCATTCAAATGCAAAAGGCTCATGGGTACAAAATATATAATAAAATCATACAGAATTGCTTAGCATTTTTTATTTTATGACTTTTTTTTATTCTAAAAATCTGAAATTTATCCTATGTAGGGCTAACAGAGTCCACATTTCTTAGTGAAGGAATATGTTGGCATTGGCTAGGCTGCTCCTGAATTCATGGTGGTCTTCTTGGTATCTCCAGGGGGGAAAAGAGATGAATAAAAGCACCAGCAGACTGGCCTGGACTAATGTATTCCCTGAATGAAACATATGTACTCTGTGTCCTCTACTGAGGGGATATTCCAGGTCCAGAGCCCCTGTCAAATCCTCTCCGGGGTCAAGAAGTCCCCTATGAACAAAATAATGACTCACCACCTTAGGAACTACCAATGCAGCACACTGTATTTAGGGGCCTCAACTTTACACTTTTGTGCTTATGTTGGTGGCCATAGACAGATGTCTCAGGATCAGTCCCATAGATAATATACTGTATACATATATTGTAGTTTGACTATCAGAGATGAAAATGTTACTGTGTCTGGGAATTCTCTAAGTCTGATGATTGGTGGCTTCTTCCTGTTGTTAGGAGTATTTCTCTTTATCTAGTTGAGGGAACAATCAATTACAGGTGAGGGGTATTAAGGCATTGTGGACACATAAAAGGATTATCACCCAATAGGAATAGTCAGGCTCATCCCAGGTGAGAATCTGACCTGTACAAAGATTGCCCAATGTCGTTCATGGATTTATTAGGTGCCATTTGCTCATTCTCCCCCCTCCCCCCTTTATAAAACAGAATGGCTGTTTTGTGTACAGCACTCATTCATTCATCTGTTACTCTTTGTCACTGGAAACCATCACCAAAGATAATTTGCCAAATAAGTTGCCAAATCCCCTTGACCACTTCCAGGGATTGGTGCTTATTGAGGCAGGTCATTACCCTGGGGTGAACATGCGAAGATCTCCAGAGAGTAGGAGTAGCAGCCACTGATTTATGATTAGAGGGACCTGTGTAGCCTAGTCCAGCCATGGGGCCTGTACAAGAATAAGTCGCTTACCTCGAGAACTAAGCCCCAATAGATGGTTCTTTAGCCCAGGATCCTGCAAACTGCATTGGTACTCTGGTAATGTGAACAGTGAGCCTACCCTACTCAATGCTGGGAAGCTGGATAGTCATTAAGGGGCAATCCATGGAGGCAGAAAAAATTTCATTACAGTTCCCTAACTCTGTGACTTGGTTTATGATAATCATCCCACCAGATCATAAGTTATGTAGTATTGGGACTTCCTGCACCCTAACCCTCTCCCATTTGCTCTTTAAAATTAAACTAACAATGTAAAATATACTACTGAACTGAGTCTGTGTGTGTTTACTACCCCAAATGAAGAGTACCCTCAGAAAATCATCCGATGGGGGTGAATACATCACCAGTCTGTCGATCCCATGTAGACATGTAGACATGGCTGGTGTGGTGTTTATATCACCCAACCCTCCAGTAGAGTCCTCAGGGGTGGGCTGTGTACGCCAAGCAGGGAGGGGGATTTTTTAAACACTGCCTGTTATTCACTTTGAGACAGCCTATATACACCCCTATTTTTTTCCTTGGGGTGTATTGTCTGACCAAATTATTGACAGAGAGGTAGGAGTAGGTTGGTACTACATCGGCCTCACACTGGCCTTGGAGTTGGATGAAGAGTTCAGTCCTCTGTGGTGTGTCACCATATTCATGTTATCACTCCTTACATTTAGGCAAACATTTATTTCCAAAAGATTACCAATGTACTATAGTCCCTCCAACCTAGACACACCTCATTCTTTTTGCCCATCCATGGTGAAGTGAGTATTATTGGGCTTCGCAATGCAACAGAAATGTTTTCCTCTACTGCAAACACAAACTCTGAAGAGAAGTAATAACATTATATCATGTTCCAAAGGTAGGTAGCAGCAATGGTTGGTGGTTTGTGCTGACACCCCATATAAATATGTATTTAGATTCAATACATTAGAATGTTTTGTTTTTATTGAAAATCTTAAAAACACAATAAAATATCACAGGTTACATGGCAAAAGAACAAGCAAAATATATATATATTTTATATAATAAAAAATCCTAATAAACATACTAAGCAAGGCCAAGAAGCATAAAACCATCGCCCTTTAAAAAAAAATCTATTTATATATAACGAAATTTAAGCATAAAGGACAAAGAAAGCCTCTCACCTCAAAAAAGGAAGAGCAAGGAAGAAGACCTTATATTCCTCTTCCCTCACCTAGGCCACTCTATCATTCTACTATTTTCAATACCCTCAGTTTTCTCCACCATGTACAGAATGTTATTCACGATAACCTCAACAGGAAATATTTTTTTCCTGTTTTTTTGGGTTTTTTTTTTGTTTATGTAAGCATACTTTCCTGTCTATCCAGGAGAGTTCTCTGCAAGCATGTTACCAAAATGAAAGTTAACCAGCAGAGAAAAGAATAACACTGGGTTGACTATACCTAGGCCACCCTCCCTTCTGGATAGGTAGGTCCAATTCCTCTTCAGCAGGTTCAACTTGTTTCCCCAGAGCATCTGGAAGAAGCAGCTTTACATCTTGGTGTACAGTGAAGCTGGCAATGGACAGACAAGGCTGACATACAAGAATATTGAAACCAAGTTTGGATCAGATCAGTCCTTTTTCTGTATGACATTCTCCAACTCTTCCACTTTACAATCTTGACATTTGCAATCTCCAGTTCCAGATTTTACTGGTTATAATCACCTGGCCCAAATCAAAAACTCATAATTTTGAATTCCTTCTGATGTTTTGGGAAGGTATCCAGGAGATCAAAAGGCTCCCCTTCCCTACCCATATAGAAAACTTCACACTTGTCACGGTTGATCTTAGCACCGAGGCCCCTGCGTATTGCTCAGTCTCTGAGACTACAAACCTGCACCTCATCTGTTCCTGAGATATCACAGGTACATTATCAGTATAGAGGACTACATCAGCATAGGGCGCTCATCAGCAATGCCCAAAGGAACCCCGCTCAACTGTCCACTCTCTAATCTTCCAATGTAAGGGTCAATTGCGAACACATATAGCAGGAGACTCTGAGCTCACTTCCAAAAGTTTACCGATGCAACTATTCACAAGTGGTAAGCTTTCTGTCGCTTATAAAGCACTTTCAGACAATCATTACATTTAGATTATAAGCCGTATCTGCCAAGCAGCAACCAGAAATATTCATGATTCACCCAAACAAAAGCTTTCATCTGATCCAGTGCCAGCAAATATTTCCTCCAACCAGCAGCATTGCATCTCTCTAGAGCCTCCACGATAGCTAACAACACTGAGAATGTACTTCTACATTGAATCGAGCGATGCTGATTGCTGGACAAAAGATGGCCTGCCAGTGACAATAAGAGCCAGAAGAACATTTTTGCCAGGATTTTTCTATCGACATTGAGAAGACTAATGGGGTGTCAGTTCTCAATTCTCAATAAATCCTTCGCATTTGACAGGAGAATCACAGCAGATCATCTCATAGATGGAGGGAGCGAATGCTCTTCCAGGCAGCCATTGAAAACCTCTACTAATCAAAGGGCCAGACTGGATTTAAAACATTTAAAAACTCGGCTGTCAGTCCATCTGTCCCAGGTTATTTCTTGGTGGTCGGCTTTTCTATAGCATGATACACCTCATCTGCTGTGCCTGGTTCTGTCTTATTCACAGCAGAATGTGAAACATTTCCCAAACCTTGCATGGATCTTAAAAAATACTTCATCTTGTCTCAATCAAGAGGTTTTCTTCCCTCGGAGATCTGCATAATATGTTCTGAACACATCCAGGATCCCTGCAATTGACTTAAGTAGGGACCTTGTATGGTCCAATTAGACCCTCCACAGGGTTCTGTTTGCAATTCTGGTAAGGGTCAGGCAGTGGTATTTCCCATAATCTCTTTCCAGAACCAAAGAAGCCTGACCTTTATAGTTCTACCTTGGTGGTCCCCTTTGGGTTACCTTACCTTTGATCAAGCTGTCTGCACAATCTCTGATAGTTTACATATTTATCACATCAGACCACACCAGCTAATGTGCTCATCCACCAGACGTATTCGGGAGGGACTTAACTGCAAGGCTCATTCGCAAGAGACCAAATGGAAGGTCTGCACCTCCACTCTCTTTTTGCTAGATGGATAATTACCAGAGAACTGAGCCGAGTCTCCTACAAAAATAAAATGTCAAGATCAAACTTACTGACCAAAAATGTCACAAGGCTTATGGATTTGACATTAATGGTTGCCACCTTCAATGGAGCAGGCACCGCCATCAGGATGATTGGAGTGGTTGCTTCTTGACCTTACTTCTACTTAAACTACTTAATTAACTTGAACAGACCCCCTAATTCCTCCATTGGTTCCACCTCTCCTACTCCTTTTCTTACCTTCTACCAGGCAATTCCCTGTATCCTCCCCATTTCCCCCTTAGAAATGTCTTCAGACGTCTAAGCCCCTTCACTGTGCTAATTCCATGTCTTCCATGTCTATATGCATCAAATCTTCCACAACCTCAGGAGCCAGAGGCATAAAAATGATCTTCCCAGCCACAGAGGTTGCATTGCTTGATGTTACAGTCCTTTGCAAGATGTCCAGGGCCCTGACATAAATAACCCTATCTCACTACACGTGATGCTGCAAAGTGCCCCTTCTCCCTTTACATTTCTGGGACAGTCTAGGTTGCCCTGGGTAAAAAGCCACAATGCAATCTCGCACTACCAATGCAGAGAAGGAGACATGCTGCACCACATTCCCCAAAACACTACAACACTCCCGTCCAGATGCCAAACTCATCATAAACTTTCCAAAAAGGGGTCACAATCTCTCCAAACCTTCCCAACACTAACAAATCCGCTAAGGGGAATGATTCATTCATAACTAGAATGGTTATCGGGTAAGATAATTTTGCCTGTAGTCACTGTGTGGGACAGGGCTATCCCAGCTGGAATCGTCTTTACCGAAAGTTTCATAGCATTCCCAAAAAGCATCAAGGCCTTGTGGTCTAACAAAAAGTTATATTCTTGACCAGATATTGGGGATAAAACTGAAAAGATATCAAAAGTACGAAAACCAATTTTCAAAATCAAACTAATGACAGAATTCCTGCCTGAGGGAGAACCCCATTTTATCTATTTTGACTGCACCAAATTTCTCCAACTGAAAGGGGGTACAGGTCTTTCATTAAAACCCGATTACTCTGTTACCTCATCAGGTTCTACCCTTCTTATCACCCCACTATTGTTACCTAATTGTTTTATGTCAATAGTTTTGTGTTGTTGGAAATTGCCAATAAAATTATTTTTTTAAAAAGCCTGATTTGCAGCTCTCCTTTCCCCTACAAAAGCAGTATAGGAATTAGAAGTTTTTTGGGAAGCTGGCTGAGAATTTCCAGCTGTGGCATTGCTCCTAGCAACAGGGTTTCCAATCACATTGGAATCATTTGATACTGACTCAGGACCCATATTACCTGCCTTAGGCATGTCCATTGGATCTTCATCAGTAGAGATTCCAGCATGTTCTTTATCAGCAGCTTCCATAGGCTTTATGACCCTGGCAGATATGCCTGCCAAGTCTCTCCGTCAGTCAGAAGACCTTGCATATTCCTAGCAGAAGGACTACAGCTCCCAGTGCTCTGAATATTCTATTCAGGTAACCCAGTCCTGCCATCTGCCATCCTGGCACTAGGAAGCTTACCAAATATTCCTACCTTGGCATCACCATTGGGCAGACTGGGGTTCCAGAGCTGGGTACGCTGTCATCTGCATCACCAGGTTCATCAGTTTGGAATACAGATCCTTTCTTCCAGATGGAAAGACTTCTGGCTCCATCTTGCCTTAAGCAGAGTTTCCCTCTAATTCCTCCTGGTCCTGGTCACTGGCTGTACTTGTCTGTGCCTTTCTTTAATAAAATTCTCCTGAAAGAGACCACTTATTTGTTTCAAGTCTCTTTTTTAGTAATTCATTTTTAACCAGATTTCTTTTGCTTATGTAACCATGATTGTAGGAATCTCTCCTCTCATTATATAAACTCTGCACAGCTGCAAGTCTTCTCTTAAACTTTATCCAGGGAAGTCTGTCCACCACCTGACTGGTGATTTCCTCCACTGTCTCCCCCATGAATTGTGAAAAATCCTAGAAGACACAAATCTCCTCCCAATTCCCCAGCGAGGGGCTTAGGTTCCAGGTCTTCTCCAGGACTGGGCAAGTTTCCTGGCCTGCAGAGACACACAGGCTGGGTGATGTGGAAGTGTAGCAGCACAGAGACACAGCCACCTGAGAGCTGGCTTTTTCACCCACAGAACTGCAGGTCACTGAAAAATGTCTCTTTTATGGATTATTCACTGCAAACCCAGTTGATGGTTGTGGGTGAAAATCCCAGCAGATTCTGAAATCAGATCAGCCTGCCTGGCACCAACAACCATGCTACATTCATGCTGTCAATCCCACCAGGAAGTCTGGTATTATTCAATATCCTTTAACAGGTCAAGCTGTTCAGAAGTTGTAAGGTTGGGTCAAACCATTTAACTCACAATCAGTGATCCTGCTTTGCTCTCCCACAAGCAGATGAAACATGGGTACTTAGTGAATCCACTTTGCTGTCCAAGTAGGGAGTTGACCATTTTTATATCAACACATATGGACCATCGGTGTTCATGTAGCAAAGCTTTTGTGAGACCATTTGGATATTTTCATATTCTTCTTTAAGTTTGTTGAGTGACAAATTGGAATTGATGCATAGCAGTTGTCATTATGCAGTAAAATAGATTTCAAACTTGGAGTTGAACTGTCTATGAAAAGCGGTCAGTCTTCTGCTCGGTATTCTGGTCCTCCCATATGGGCTAGTAGTCCAGGGATGTTACAACACATGGCCCCTGATTCATCAAGCAGAATTGGATGATCGCTCGCGCATTCGTATTCGCGATCCGAAATCGTACGCCGTCGCGCTATTCAGCAACTGAAAAAGCTCGCAGCCAGAGCCGCGCTTATCCGACAGCTTTACACTGGTGATCTTGCATTAAAAGTCACTGTTCCCCTAAAAAATCATTCTTTCTAATGGCACACACATTACCCATAGCCCAACTCCTGGATTACACTCCCTGTATATCCTCCATGTCGGATACAGGAATATCAGGGACTGAACACTGCTATGGGAACATCAGCACCATGCGGCACAGGTCGCTGATTCCATATCACCGTACTCCCACTTGTGTTTCTTGTAATGATTGAAACCTTTTAGATTGACAGCACAATAATTCTCTCTGGAATGGTCCTTCTCTTCCTATTCGGCTTGCACCTACTTTCTTCTAATTTAAAATAGAACTCAAAATTCATTTTTTTAAATTTGCCTACCCATCTTCTTCTGTCTTTTGAAACCATCGCTATTTCTCACCATTACATATCTCCCATCCTATTGTGTGTAAATTTCTCCACCTACTAGATTGTAAGCTCTTCGGGGCAGGGTCATCTCCTCCTCCTGTGTCACTGTCTGTATTAGTCTGTCATTTGCAACCCTTATTTAATGTACAACGCTGCATAATATGTTGGCGCTGTATAAATCTTGTTTATTATTAATAATAATAACAATCATTATGATGATTTTTGGGCTCTCCCCATACCATAGGTACACTAAATTTCAAATTTTTTGGTTTTCCATTTTCCACCAACGTAGACCCTCTACACAAGTTTTGCATCCCATATGGGGAGCCCAATATTTATCTTGGTCCTTCAGTTTATTACCAAAATATGCAAGATATGCTTGTTTCACAAATTTTGTAATGTTTCTGTAATGTTTATTCTCTGTTTTTGCTGGGAATATTCACCACAAATGTAGCAAAATACATTAGAGTCATTTAAACAACTTCTTCCTGAACTCATAAAAAAAATGTATGAATAAAAGGAAGGCAAATGAAAGTTTCATAAAATTATGCAAAACATCGGTGTAAATAAAGATTCATAATAATATGTTGTGTTAACATTTGTTGTTGGTAAAATCTATTCTGATTCCTGTATCACAAGAACTAGAGCCAATTCAATGAAACTGATGTCATTTCTGCATTCAGCTGCATTCAATAAATATATTGAAAAATCCTTGGCAAGTGAAAAAACATTTTTTTTGTTGAACTGTGTAACTAGTAAACATGGAAATCATTTTATATAAAATATGTTTGTATCCATCAGCTGCAAACACAAATATGTAAGTGAAACTGAGTAGTGTGCATTTTTCAGTACAAATTCCCTGTATTTGTGCAATTCTGCTGTCACATGTATTTCCTTATCTAACATGGCTAGATGGTGCCCTGAGGGTCATGAGATCCTTCCTGCTGTAACATGAAATATTGCCCAATCACAGCAAGATACTCAAATCCCCCCAATCCCCCCCAGATGAGGGGCAAATGTGGGAAAAGGCTGAGGAGGGTAGCAGGCTTGGGAGGACATTCGGACACCTTATAAGCTCCTCCTGGGTTACCCTGTCATTTGATTGGTGGTTTACTATCTGGGGCAATTAGTTGATTTGATAATATAACATTGGTACTTACTGGTTTACCTGTGCTAAGACATCATTGAAGTGTTGGGACGGCACTGACCATGGTGTAACACAACCCCCATAGACTTCCAAACTGATAATTACACAGATCGTCCATGCAGCACAGCCCTGTCCGGGAGGGCAGGAGACCTAATTTGTATCTGTTTTAGTTCAGCAAATTTACAGGTCTTGTCCCTCCCCCAGACTGTGATTGGAAATAGAAATGAGCAGCTCTCACCTCCTTTCAACATGTTTTTTTTTTCAGCAGAAAGAGCATATAGCTCATAGCAAGTCATATTTAGGTACATACAGTGCTAGTTTTTGTAAATTATTATTAATGATGTAATAAAGCTGACGTTGTGCCCATAGATTGGCTTCATCAAATACAGGGCTGTACTCATTTCTGTCTTTAATATCTTCAATAAATTCAGCTTGAGAATTCCCTGTCACCTCTTTTTCCTATTCTGGGCAAGCGGTCCTTTCCGCCCAGACTGGCATCAGATGATCTCTGTATAGCATGGGAAGATTTGTGCACCAGATCACAAGAGTATTGTTTAGATTTGAGGAAATCAGAACAACTTTCCCAGTTTCTGGGACAAACCCTCCAAGCGGCTGCTGCCTACTGCAGACCCTTCAACTCCCTTTAAACACCTATGTGTGGGCGAGGGGGGGATCCGACACACTCTCTCAGGTGTATATGGGCTCCTACAGTTACACTCTCGCCTTTTTATTAGCTTGGGAATCAGACCTTGGAATCACACTGTCGGGGGAACAAAGGGAGAGGATATTATATTGGACGCATACAGCGTCCGTTAGTTGCAGATTCCAGGAATCCAGTTTTAAAATGCTGTCAAGATGGTACCGTACTCCCGAAAGGCTCTACCATCTACTGTGTGTCTGATCAGTGTTGGATATGTCAGACGGCAGTAGGCTCTATTCTTCATATTTTCTGGGAATGCCCATGGCTGCGCCATTTGTAAGCAACGATACAATCCATTGTTCAACAGATGTCCCAACGACCCTGCCTTTTTTCTCTTACAGCAGCCTTCTCTAGTGCTCCTGTGGTTACTAAAAGTCAATGAAATCCACATTTTAGAGGACCTTACTTCCTCCATTTAAGGAACCAGCAGGTAGGTCTCTAATACATGGTCTTACTGGTCTCAATTTCTCACCTCTACAAAAATAAAATCGCCACTTGAACCCGGAACAGACCACTGAGCTTGACCCCAAGCCCCTATGATAATCTTGTTGGATCACTCAAGATTGCAACACCCATGGCCCTCATCTCTCTGTTCACCTGCCCTGGCTCATTGGTCTCCCTAATAATCCCGAACCCCTCATTCCTCCCCCTGCCTGTATGTCCCTAAGGGACGGTTATCTACTCTAATTTATGTTCCTTTTATTATTATAGGCCTCCTAAAGCAAATGGCCAAGATCAAGAATTGAGGTTACCGGAACCGCATGGGAACCGTGATCCTATGATTTATTGTCACTTAAGATTGATGTTAGATACCTAACCCTACAGCAGCTGGAGGACATACAGGCCGCACCATTGTCACAAGGTACTAGAGTTCCCAGATAGGTAGACCACATCTACTGTGAAGTGCAGAGGACTGACACGTAACTATAATCCATTCTTGGACTTTATGCCTAATGTGGAACATGCCCTTGTATTGTTTTTTTGTAATTCTCATTAGTACCTTGCGCTGGTTGAATTATTGGAACATTGTCAATTGTATATCTAACTGTTTTTGGCCTGTGGTGACCTATATTATTTGTGTTCAATTGTTTGTTCAATTTTTTTGTATAAAATATTATTTATGTTCAATTGTTCGTTCAATTTTACACGTTTCACCTTACCCCCTTTACCTTATATAACAATTTTAAAAATTATTTTTTTTAAATCAGCTTGTAAATGGGGGGGGGGGGGGTATAAGAGCCAGGCAACTTGCATTTTGGAAAGGAGAATCCATGTTTACATTAGACAGAGCTGGTTTTACAGTAGGAAAATTGCCTGGGCCCTCCACATTCTCCAGGTCCCCAAATCACAGAATTGCAGGGGTTCATGGAGTTAGAATGCTGTGCATGTGTGCCACTCCTATACGAGCATAGGGCCCTATTTCATCCAAGACCCTAAAGCTACGTACACACGGCAGATTTTTATCGCCCGATAATCGGCATCGGCCAATTATCGGGCGAAAATCTTCCGTGTGTACAGTCGGTGTCGTCCATCGTCCGGACGACCGACCTGCTGGATCCACGGACGATGGACGACAGCCGATCGTAATGAAAGGGAAGGGGAGAGCGCGCAGCAGGGTGCCGCTCCGTTGCTCTCCCCCCTCCCCTCTCCATAGAGCAGAATGGTGCTGTATGTACAGCATCGTTCATGCATCTTGCAGCCCCTTGTCGTTGGAAAGGATCGTGAAAGATCCTTTCCAATGACAAAAATTGCAAGTGTGTACGCAGCTTTAGAAAAGGTTTCTCTGACCTGGAGATAAAGTATTAGGTAGAGGTAGATAAAGTATAGGAAAAGTACTGAGTTTTAAAACTCAGTCTGGTGTCTAAATATTACAACCACCTGGTGTGAGGTGAGAAGTGGTGGTCAACTATTTAACAATGGAGCCCCAAGTAAAGCTCTGGATATCACCAAAGAGCCAAACATGGAGGCAGCCACTGCCTAGGGACACAATACATGGAACGGCCAAAGATCTCAGATATCACTGCACCTTTACAGGGAAACACTTCCGAACATGTGCACCCTGAAGCCCTCTTACAATCTACACATAAAGAGAGAAAAGAGAAAGACTGCTCAGAAAAACTATAAACCAATCCAATACCAATTGGAACACATTATTCTCATTGGCCTAAGTAAGCACCATGATAGTCAATTTTCTACAAAATCCCTGAGGGCCACACAGCAAGTGCCAAAGGGCCACAGTTTGGGCACCATGGATTTAAAATGTTCTGCATCTGGGTAGGATCTGTCCTTTTTGAGGGGACTGTAAACTCCACAAACTGAAGAATCATGAGCTCTGCCAATCATAAAATCTACCCTTGATTGTGATTGCAGTATGTAATATTTTTTATAGTTCACGTTCATGATTTCTTAAAAATAGAAGTGGGAGTTTCCTGTTAATACCAACAACAAAAAAAGTACAGAATTTTCTGCTGACCAATGCTTGTGAACATATCCGAGTCTGAAGTGCATATAAGAGTAGCACCAGGACTCTGGGGGAAGCAGACACAGCACAGACACCATGGCTGCTGCTCCGGAGACAGGTAGGACGACAAATTGGTATCTTCCGGGGTTTGTTGGGGGATGAAATTATTAGAGATTAATAGAGAAAGATTGTTTAGGTGATGTTTATTGGCTGATTTAAATTATTAGTGCAAGTATCATAAATAAATTAACTAATAAAACGTATCACATGACCAAACACTCTGCATACATCTGCAATAATAATCAATGGCTAACACAGTACAAGATCGGAGATCAATTGTATAATTATGGCATGTGATGAAACCGCTGGTTGATGGATCAGGTTTCTCTTTATTTAGGTCTAATAGGATGGTGAAATACACACACACACACACACATATATATATATATATATATATATATATATATATATATATATTTATATTTATTTACATTATACTGTTCTTTTTTTGTAAGATAAAAGTTTTTCCTTTTTACATTTTACATAACCCCACACATTTCTTACCTTTAACTCTTCTTTTGTCATTGGAGAAAATAAAACCTGCACAGAAGAAAATCTAACAATTCATAAAATACTCCAATGCCATATATGTATGTATATGTACATTATAAATGTTTTCACTCACCACTGGTCCAGTCTTTACTCATAGTTCACACGTTTAAGTGAATGGTGAAAATATTATTAAATTGACCTCAAATAATGAAACCCAGGAAACCTGGCTGTACAATTTGTCCAGCGTATCAAACGAATGAACCTTTACATTTTCATAATTTGGGATATTCAAGGTATTTTTTCCCTTTACCATGGTGGGATGAGTTTGAGAGGATTTTCAGTTCTGTTTTTGCCAACATCAGCAGTAAAGAATATCTGACAGTGAGGTTATGGTTTTGCCAACACTGCCAGAAAAACATTCTGGTCACTGCAGGCTGAATAGTGCAGAGCACAAACTCTGTAGATGTTTCTAGAATTCTCTAAGGCAGGGATTCTTTAATGCAAGTCGAGGACCCAAATACCAAGACTGTTACTGTAATGGGACATGAGAGGAGATTATTTACCAACATGTCAGCCTAAAAAATTAACAAATTGTTAAATAAATCAAAACAGGGAATTCATTTTCGGGGAGCTGCCATATAAACACTTTCTAGCAAGGTGACCCCTTGGCACTCGAAGGACAACTATGATTTTACATTTTTAGAGACTCTTTAATCATCTTTGGCTTGGTACCAATGGATTGGCGTAAGGCCAATGCGGTTCCTGTCTATAAAAAAGGGAGCAAAGTCATTACCAGGTAACTACAGACCGGTTAGTTTAACGTTAATAGTTGGAAAGGTCCTAGAGAGTTTGATAAAGAGTTTCAGCTAGAAAATAATATTATAAGCGATAGTCAGGATGGCTTCAAGAAAGACCGAAGTTGTCTAACAATTTTTTTGAGGAAGTAAACAGGTAGACAGTGGAGTAGCAGTTGATATTGTGTACTTGGACTTTGCTAAAGCATTTGACACCTGACAGACGGTTAATATACAAGTTAGGGGCAATAGGTTTAGAAAAGTCAATCTGTAAATGGATAGAGAACTGGCTTAAAGATCACATCTAGAGAGTTGTAATAATGATCCATACTCTGAATGGTCTAAGGTTATTAGTGGTGTTTCCCAGGGTTCAGTGTTGGGACCTTTACTGTGTAACATCTTTATAAATGATAAAGAGTTTGGGATTTCTGTGTTTGCAGATGACACCAAACTACAAGGGGGCGCTGAAAAGTTCCTGGCTTTGCCCCCTTCCAGATGAAAAAGAAAGAGTGTGTGGGCATATGACAGCCTAATATGTTAGTATGCAACTGTGCAAATATTGGATCTTTGGGATTCTTAAAACTCTTTTTTCTTTTAGTGAGAAACTGTGATTGCAGCAGAGGCACAAGCAAGATTTACGTTGTTGGAGTTACGGGCCGTCATGAAGTTTTTTTCTCCAGAGAAAGGAAGGACACTTCTCCCTCAGTGTTTGTGAAATCTCAGTGTAAATGTCCTTTGCTGACTTTCCCTGGACAGACAAAAACTTCATGACGGCCTGTAACTCCAACTACATTGGATAACCAGGAGGTGACTCTGCAGCAATCCACCTGCTGATTGCCAGTGGAAGCACATGCAAGGTGTGCTAACCTATAGTGCCATCAGCAGGCGGCAAGGGAGCTGCAGCTTTCCTGACAAGGGAAGGCAGAGGTCATTTGACATGGGGCGTTTATTGGGGGGGCTGTACTAAGTTGGATAAAAGTTTATCTAATTTTAAAAACTTGTCTCTGAACGGTGTATAGAGGCGAGAAAGGAAGAAATCCGAAATTACACTGAGGAGGAGGAGGAAGACCAGGGGTACAAGACAAAAGGTTAGGGGGGAACATGTGGGATGTGATAGTAAAGGAGGAAAGATTAGAGGGGTGTAATATGAAAGAAGGATAGGCCAGGGGGCATATTAGCAAGGAGAGTAGACTACAGGATGAGATAATAAAGGAGAGATATACTGAGTGGAGTAATATTAAAGAAGGGATAAATTAGGGGGGTATAGAAATTAAAGAGGGATAGATTAGGGATTGTAGTAGTAATGTGGGTAGGCTAGGGGAGTGTAAAATAATAAAAGTGCTAGACTGCGGTGTATAATATTAAGAGGGGTAGACGTTGGGGGTTTAATAGTAAAGGGAGGGATATATTATGGTATTTTCCAGTAAAGTGGGGAATAGACCGAGGTGTACGTATACCCACATCTTGTGTGGGTATCCCAGTGTTTCCACATCCTCCTATCTCCTCTTCAAAAATATAAAATCTATCTATGACATATGCTTGGGTGCTTTCACAATATAGACAGCTGATATTTTAATCCCACCCTAAAGTTCAGCTCTGCCAGAGAAATTTAGGCTCCCTGTCTTTGCACTTTGCTGGGCCACAATAACTCAATAACCACTTTCCTTTGCTCGTAGAGGTGGTCCAGCATTTGTAACATTAAATTCTAAAAGGTGGGCAGGTTACAGAAAATTTTGTGTAATGGGAGGCCATCCTGTCTCCCATGACTGCAAGTGTATTTTTGTACACACCTTTCTGACTATGGCGAAGACATCTTATAAGTCTTCATAGCTCTTCAGAAATGTGTTCACCACCAAATTCAGCACATGACCAAAGCTACAAACTTGAAGAAATTTGTCAAGGTGAGCTGCAAGCACAAGCCTGGTTCCATCGTCAGCAACCACATTGCCGACTTGGGGGAACCGGGGAGCCTGTGTGTGATGGCGGAACGCAACTGTCTACTGATGTGACTTCTCTGACCCAAACTGACTAGATGGAAGATTGCATGACAGCACTTGTGCATACACATGCTGCATTAAGGACATTAAAAGTTTTTGTGTTGGGTAGTGGTTCTGTTGTGCAGAGGAAGAAGAGAAGAAGAAGAAGAGGAGCCAGCCCTGGTTCTCATTCTCCTGATCAACCTACTAGGTGATAACAGATCCCACTGGGTGACACCTACTAGGTGATAACAGGCCAAACAAGATATTACCTTGATGGGCCATTAAGAACATATACCGCCCCTGCCCATAGCTTCTGCTCCAGGTATCTGTTGTTTACCTGACCTGGCTACATTTCAGGGAAATAGAGACAATAGGGGAGATGTTTGTGGAGTGCATGGATGGCTTTGGTATCAAGTTCTTTAAAGAAGCTGGTTTTTTACCAACTTGTACAACAGGGACTCTACCTCCACTAACTTGGTCAATAGAGTGATCAATTGCAATGCCAGAGGATGGATGTACATCTGTTTTCTTACCACACATTCTTCAGTGGAGAAATAACAAGAGGAGGAGAAACGGGACTCTATGGGAAAGGCAAATATTAATATAAATAATAACCAGTATTTTTATAGCACCAACATGTTATGCAGTGCTGTCATTAAATATTGGTACAGACACAAACAATGACACCGGAGGAGGAGATGACCCTGTCCAGAAGAGCTTACATTCTAAAGTATCACACAATAGGAGGGGGATCTGGAATAGTGGGTACATAGTGAGAAGAGACAGATGAAGAGGTGTAGGTGAGTTTGAAAAAAATGGGTTTTGAGGGCTCTTTTGAATGTCAGAAAGTTACCGTATTTTCCGGTGTATAAGGCGACTGGGCGTATAAGACGACCCCCCACTCTAACCAATCATTTGGGGGTCGTGTTATATGCCCAGTATTGTACTGTTCCTTCTGCCTGTCAGATCTCACTATTGTGAGAGAACTGAGAGGCAGAAAGAACTGGACACTACTAGTTCTAAGTAATGAATGGGCACGTTCCTTTAATGAATGGGCGTGTTCCAGTGAAGAGCCAATCCAGGCTCTCCACTGGAGAGCCAATCCAGGCTCACGTCCTGCTTTTCAGCTTACACGAGTCCTGCTGTGAAGCAACGCGAGCCTGCCCAGGAGGACTTGTGTAAGCTGAAAAGCAGGAAGACAGAAGGAGGCACAGGAGGACTCGCAGGGACACCAGACCAGAGAGGGGACTCGCGGGGACACCGGGCGCTGCAGGTAAGTACTGGTACCCGGCGTACAAGACGACCCCTGACTTTGTCATAGATTTTTCGGGGTTAAAAAGTCGTCTTGTGCGCCAGAAAATACGGTAGATCAAGACGAAGAGAATGGGGAAGATCATTGTAGAGACAAGGCAACCCTAAAAAGGTCTGGAGGTTGTGCAAGTGAGGAACGAGGTTATGAGTGAGGAAGTCATTAGTAGGCGGTAGGAGGAGTGAAGAGAGACGATAGGGGGGTATTTTCCTATCAAGTCAGAAAGGTAGGTTGGGCAGGAGCTGTGGAGGGATTTGTGTATCAGGTAGGTAGGTGGGGGAGGAGCTGTGGAGGGATTTGTGTATCAGGTAGGTAGGTGGGACAAGAACTGTGGAGGGATTTGAAGGCAAATCACAGAAGATGAATTTGATTCTCAGGTGAAACTGAAGCTAATTAAGAAAACTACAAAGAGAGGCAGCAGAAGAGGAGTGGCGGGAAGGCTATGTATCAGGTAAGTAGATGGGTAAGATTTTGAAGATGTTGCATAGGTGAAAGTGACAGGACCTGGAAATGTTCTAAATATGGGGGTAAATGAGAGGGCAGAATCAAAAAGTGATGCCAAGACAACGTGCCTGAGGGGAGGGAGGAATAACAGTGTTATAACAGTTAGGAATATGTCAGGGGGAGATTTGGAATTTGAGGGGCAGAAGATGATAAGTTCTGTTTTATCCAGGTTGAGTTTCAGGAATGGGTCAGACATCCATGATGAGATGGCTGACAGGCAGCATGAGACCTTATCCAGGACTGAGAGAGACAGGTCAGGGGGGGACAGATAGCATACAGATGTAAGCCAAAGAAGGATATGAGACTACCGAGAGAGGAGGTGTACAGAGAAAAGAGAACCGGTCCAAGGACTGACCCTTGGGGAACACCAACATGGAGGAGAGTGGGGAAGGAGGAATTACCATTGAAAGAAACTTGAAAGGAGCGGTCAAACAGGTAGGAAGCTGCTCCGCTACCCTGATTGCTGTTGCCGCCGTGTAGTATGTGTTCCTGGATAAAGTTTCTCTTTCCAGGAACACAGGACTCCTGAACACACTCAGGAAAACATTCAACTAGTAAAGGGCTGCAAGAGCAATCAGGGGAGTGGTGCTGACAGCTTCGCTGCCCTAATTGGTCTTGCAGGTCCCAAAAATTTGGTCTCGCCAGCTGAATTTACAAAGGCCGTTCTCGCCTACATGTTTGGTAAGCGAGAACGGCCCAATTTTGCAGCTGGACCGAATTTAAAAAATGTGCTTGCTCATCCCTACTGATGAGGTCATTGGCCACTGTAGTAAGGGATGTTTCGGTGGAATGGGCAGTTCACCAGACTGGAGGGGGTTAAGGAGAGAGTTGGTGCTCAAGAAGTTTGAAAACATATGGGAGAAGGGAGCCTAGTAGCTGGAAGGTATGGAGGGGTCTAGTGAAGGTTTCTTCAGAATAGGGAGAATTATGGCATGTATGAAAGCGGAGGGGTATATACCAGTAGTAAGGGACAGGTTGAATAGTTTGGTTGTAGTGGGGGCCAGGCTGGAGGAATTGGCATGGAGAAGATCAGAGGGAATTGGGTCAAGCGGACAGGTAGCAGATGGAGATGATGAGAGAAGAGGGCATACTTCATCCACAGTAACAGGGCTGAGGGAGGTTTCCCAGGTGGATTTTAGAAGGTTGTAAATAGAGATTAGCTTATTGCAGAGTTGGGTGAATAGGAACAGTATTAGGAGGAGAGTGTGTTATCGTGGTGAAAGGGTGGGGAAGAGTAAGGGATGGGTAAGATGTCTCTAGCAAGCAGAAGAAGAGAAAGAGGGTGCAGCAGTAGAAAGACAAAGAAAGCAGGTGAGTGAAAGAGTAGGTAGACAAGGAGTTAACAAATTGGGGAGGAAGAGAGGGAATAGGACCAGTAGAGTGATTACAGGGTAAAGCATACATTGTAACAGACAAAGGTGAATAAAAGATGCAAAAAAAGTCCATTTGAATGGCAGCTGTAGTAGGTGTAGCAAGACTTGTAAACTGGGTTCCAGGTGTAGGATTATATGTAACAAAGCAGAAATGTAGCATAGGTGGCTTTGTGAGGATAGCTGCTGTAGAGGTTGTGTTGGAGTCAAGGTGATTACTTGGATAGGTCTGTGGTGGAAATTGCAGTAATTGCAGTAAAGTTGTAGATTAAATCTGTTCAGAGTCCTGTTTCCAATCCCTGGATTAACTCTCAAAGCACTTATAATTTAGGCACTTGAATTGTGGGTACGTGACAAGGGCCCACGTGACTGTGACTGATGTTTCAGTAGATGGGCTTTGAGCCCTGGTATGGCTGGACTGAATTAAGTATCATGGAATTTGAGTGTGATTTGCTGGGTACAGTGTTTCTTCCAGATAAGCACTTTATGCTTTTTCATATACTGGATTATGGGAGGAGTTGAATAATGTGTGCCTATACAGGGGGCATGATTGTTATTGAGGAAGCAGAGGCATCCTATTTCAAGGGTAATATATCACATTCACTGTCCTCATCTCCCTGATGTGACATAGATGATGAATGAGCCAGCAAGTCTGGATGGGGTGAAGCTTGGCTGGAAGAAATCTGCTTCCTCCTACCTTGGTAAAAAATGCATACCAGGACCTCTTTCTTTCTGTCACCACTGGTGGTGGAGTGCTTAGTAATGGTGCTTCTGACACCCCCTTCTTTTGCTACCCATACTATGGTAAATTTTGGATAGAGAGCAATACAGAGTTTGAATCAGGAATCTGCTGGTTTCTTGTGAGGCCGTATTTGGTAGGTTGGTTGGTTGCCAGAGTTAACTGCACATTGTACATTAGAATTTGTGTATAATACACACCAAGGAGACTTCTTTAAACAGAAGGTATTTTGGCCTTGTGGCCAAATGTGTTTCTCACTGTTTATTTAGGTAACTATTTAGTTTGTTTTAGCCTACCTATCACAAGCTGTCTGGTGGTTTTCAACTTTTTTTTTTTTAATATAGTTATGTTTTTGAGTTTTCATATAATTATAATTATGTCATCTATATTTATATCCTGTGATAATTATATTATTAATAATTGCTTTGCATTGATTTGGTAGGTACCAAATTCCAAAATATAGGCAGTCGAAAATGGCCATTACTACGAAAGTTGAACACGTACCTGAGTAGTACAGAGAAGGCTGGACCTCTGACCATTTACAAGATGAAACTAGAGCATGTGAAAGGACAGAAGATATGGAAATTTGGAACTGAGAAGGCTGATAAGAAAAACAAAGTGATCATGATGGTTGGGGAAACGGGATCTGGTAAAACAACGCTGATAAACACTATAATCAATTATATTTTTGGTGTGAAGTGGGAGGATGATCACCGGATCAAACTAACTGCAGAAAATACTAAGAAGAGTCAAGCTCACAGCCAAACATCCAGCATCACCATCTACCAGATCAACCCCGAAGATGGCTTCCGAATCCCATACTCCATAACCATTATTGACACACCAGGATTTGGAGACACTGGAGGGACAAATTTTGATGAGAAACTTATGTGTAGGATACGAGCGTTTTTTCAAAAATGCATATTCCCAGAAATCGATGCCATTTGTTTTGTGGTTCAGTCTACGTTGGCTCGGTTGACTTCAACACAGGTATACATCTATGACAACATTTTATCCATGTTTGGGAAGGACATCAAGGAGAATATAGTCTTCTTCACCACATTTGCAGACTTACAGGAACCAATTGCTCTCTCAGCAATTACTGCAGCTGAAGTTCCCTGTGCACAATCTGAAGATGGAAAACCTGTGTACTTCAAGGTCAATAACATCATGGTATATGCAAATAACTGCAGCGATGAAGAGGCCAATAATTATGCCTACAACTATCATAAAACATTGTGGGAAATGGGAATGAAAAGCATTGAGAATTTTTTTGTGCACTTTTTGCCTGGAATTGTCAGTAAAGATTTAAGTTTAACAAAGCTTG
This sequence comes from Pyxicephalus adspersus, assembly GCF_032062135.1. Taxonomy (NCBI): domain Eukaryota; kingdom Metazoa; phylum Chordata; class Amphibia; order Anura; family Pyxicephalidae; genus Pyxicephalus; species Pyxicephalus adspersus. Next base: position 146,589,696 of record NC_092862.1, read on the forward strand.
TTCTGGAAGAAAGAATTGCTTTGGAGACATCTTTGGATGGGCTTGTCAAAAAAATTGAGGAGGTGATGTTTAAACAGCATGAACTTCAAGAAACAGAAAACGCACTGAACAATCACAGGACGGAGTGTGAAAAGAACAAAAATTTTGAATTGGAATTGACAGAAACAAGAAAAAGAAAAATTGATAGTGCCAAACACTCAATCAACTGTCAGGAGTGCAGCTTTACATGTCACCGTGACTGCTTGGTCTATTTTGACACTTTCGCTTATTTTTGTGAAGTTTTTTATTGGAATGCAACCTGTAGAGTGTGTGGTCATGACAAGAGCAAACACTTCTCAGAAAAGTTCTTTTGGGAAACTGTGGTTGAAACAAAAAAGAAAACTTATTCTGATGTCAAAATAAAGAAAAGACGAAAAAGATGTCAAAAAAAGAAGACAACACGGTGATGACTCTTGATAACGTTATACAAAAATTAAGGGACGACATCAAGAAGGCAGAAGATGAGGGTCAGAAAATTATACGGGAGATCTCCAGGATCCTTGAAAGTCTTCAGGAAATCGCCTTGAAACCCAACCCTCTCTCCACTGTGGATTATATCCGGATGCTCATTGACAAAGAGAAGCGAGAAGGAAAGAGTGGATTTAGGGAGAGGATGAACATGATGGAAAGAGCTATTCGAAATTTTAATATTGTCCAGAATATTCAGTCTCAAGGAACAGATGTCAGCTTAGCTAACATAACGTCAGAACCCACCAAAGCTTCTGACCTTCCTGAATAGCCACTGAAAGGTCCCAACTATCAATTTGTCCTCCCAAGGGCTTCCCACCATATTTACTTCCTAATACAAATATATATATATATATATAAAAAAAAAAAAAAAAATATATATATATATATATATATATATATATATATATATAAGTCTGTGTTTTGAGAACTACTCACTGTCTTGTTTTACACTCATAAATATCATAGAGCAATCATCAAAACGGACTGATACATTCAAAAACTCAACATTTATATCAAAGGGTTCCAGCATGGTTTCTGATACAATTGGATCTATTTATGAAGCCGTGAATCTGTCTGTCACTAAACATTCTCTGGAGCAAAGTCTTCAAGGTTCATGTGTTTTCAATGTCATTGATTGATTATCTTACAGAGAGTGTTTGGTGAATGTCAGATTCACTGCTTTATAAAGGGAACCCAATGAAACTGTAGGTGTGTGTGATGCTCTGCAACGCTGGAACAAGAGATAATGGAGTTTGAAAGGAAAACTGTGTTGTGCCTGGAAGATAATCAAAGATAATCAGAAAATAATTGATCACGATTTGGATAACAGGAATTTATCTTTAATTAAAATGGTCTGTACAAAAACATTCTGTAAATCTGTATATCTTGCTGTGCCACCACCTGTATGATTGATACCTAATTAGTATTGGATCAGATGGCAGTCCCAAAACATGGTGCACATGTGCGTGATAGTCTTTACTTCCAGTTGTTTTTATCATTTAGAAAATCATCTTCAATGAGATTGGATTTAGATTGACATTCAGACACATGACTTGACTTGTATACATGCTATCAATATTTACCAACATGACTTATTGCTGCGCATGTGAACAAGGGCCAAAAATTAGTGTCTTGAATTCACTCCAGATCTGATTGTATAATCAGATCAGAAATCAGATTGAAAGTATAAATTGTCCTGTGTGTGCTAGGCGCTATGCTGGGGCTGCAAAGGGGACTGTTGCTAATCACCAACAACTAACACGCTAATTATGGGTTTTATTATGAGTTTGTAAATCCCTACAGTCAATTTGTCTTATTTGCTCCCTTTTGGGCTAATAAAAATTCCAATTTTAAGCTTGTTGTTACAGGTTGCTAAGTGTAAATAATTACCTGTGCATGCTGCCAGAAATTCGTTGAATGCTTCACATTCTGTGCCCTGTTTCCCTGTTGTCAGTTAGCATTGTTACCAGCTCAGCTCTGTGGACTATAGAACATTTAGTATATATTGTCATATGGACAGTGAGGGTCCGCTGTAGTTATCATGCCCATGGTTCAGAGACAACACGTAGTGTCTCACCTGGGACCACCCATAGGGAATGAATAGGGGGTAGTAATAATTACTATTCATAGTCAATGATTGGTTTATTATTGTCCCGTACTAAGGTTGGGATGGCCAAGCAAGGTGCCAACCACTGGGAGTCTCTGGAACATCTGTCCCTACTGCCCATTTTAGCTTTAGTCTGCAAACCTCTGATGTTAAAATGTACGGTATTATGTATTTAATGCGATCCAATGTTGAGTAGATCTGATTACATCCAAAACTGTTAATCATTTTTCGGTAGTTATAACCATATAAGAAATAAATCACATGATAATGAAACTGTTTTCCTGTGTCCAGCAATCACTCACAGACATTGGGCCTAATTTATTACCGCTCTGACTGGAGAAGATAGACTATCAAGGGAAAACCTGGGCGATCCAGCACACCTGGAATGGATTTCTTAAAATGTTTTACTATTATTAGGCAATTGTGTTCAATTCTGGAACAGGTTTGCTGTATCACCCAGGTTTTCACACGATAGTTTAGCTTCTCCAGTCTTGGAGAGCTTTAATAAATCAGAGTCATTCTGCCTGATTCATTAAAGCTCCTCAAGGCTCTAGAGCATACACTTTCATCAGTGAAGCTGGGTGATCCAGCAAAGCTGGAATGGATCTGGTCGAGGATTCAAAACATTTGCTAGAAAATAGCAAATGACTATGAAGAAATCCATTCCACTTGAAAAATTAGGTAGCAGCCTTAATCATAGTTTAATTTAAGCATCTGGAATAGTAACAGTTTTTTTTACATAAACACTTTACTTAAACATCAATACAACTATATGCAAACCCAATCATTCCAATCTTAACTAAATGTTAATGTCCTGAGGATGTTTCAAAAGGCATAATAAAATTTGCAGCTTCAAAATAATACCTGGTGATATTGTCACCTTGTTCCAGTACTTCCTAAGATAAGGTGACAACACTTTGGGCCTGATTAAGTTAAGCACTTCAAGACTAAAGAAGATAGACTGTCATGAGAGAACCAGGGTGATCCAGCAAGCCTCGAAATAAATATTTTTCTTAAAATTATTTCCTATTTTTTGGCAAGTGTTTTCAATCCCTGGCAGAATCCATTCCAGGTTTTCTGGATCACCAAGGTTTTCCCATGATAGTCTATCTTTTCCTGTCTTGGAGAGCTTCAATAAATCAGGTCCAATGTCTCAGGTGGGAGTAGATCCAGGGGTCAAAGGGGTAGTAAAAGGGTCTGATCATAGGATACCAAATCCAAAGAGACACTAAAAGCCAACATGTCTTGGGTTTAGGTGGTTCCTTAATCAGGAACAAAAATATACAAAAAGTAATTTAAGTCCAAAAGGCTCATAGATGCAAAAATATATAATTAATTCATCCAGACGTGCTTAAGTTTATGCATTGTATGACCTTTTGTTTCTTGGAATCAGAAATTTATTCTATGTGGGGCTAACAAAGTGCACGTTTTTCGGTGAACCTACTGGCCAGGCTGCTCTTGGCCTGGACTAATGTATTCCCTGAATAAAACATGTACTCTGCGACCCCTATGAAGGGGCTATTCCAGAGCCCCTCATCTAATCCTCTCTGGGAACAAGAAGTCCTCTATGAACACTCAGAAATGAGCCATTAGAAACATTCCATTACCTGCTGCAGATAAGTGTAGACTTACCTGCTGATCAGTCTGCTGCAGCCAGAAGTAAGAACTTCCTCAGTCTCTTCTCACCCGCAACACTGGAACATCATAGCAAGCCACAAGGTGATAGGCAGGGGCAGATCTGTCCAGGAAGTAAATGATGATCATGGATGATGCCTGAAGAAAGTTTGCACTGTCCTTCTGGAGACAACAAGCAGATAAAGGGTGAAGTTCTGTATTTTATGTGAAAGGTGACACAATCCTTGAAGCATCACACCGACATATTACACATTGCCCCTGATTCATCAATAAAATCCGCGCTCGCTGGAAGCGCGAAAGTACGCGCGGCCAGCGATCGCAGTTTACCGCGGTCCGGACTCCAGTGTGCGCGTACATTCGCCTCCTCACTGCCAGCCGGATTCCTGCCTTGATAATAATGAGCAATAGGGAGCGCAAATCTGCCAATTAAGGCGATTAGATTTCAGCTGCGCGATTAAGGAGGATCTAAGCACAATGGTGAGATCATAGCAATTAATTAGCGCGCACCTGTTCTCTGTTCTGTGCTTATTTACAGTCCCGATTTCGGATCGCGAATACGAATGCGCGAGCGATAATCCGATTCTGCTTGATGAATCAGGGGCATTATGTCATAATTACATTTAAACACCATTTGGTTCACTTGAAATACATTTCCTGGAGAAAATTCTGCTCCGGGATTCCCTTCAGTGCTGACGCGGACAAACCCCGGCACATGGTCATGGGATGCTCATAGAAATGATCAGCAAGAAATGAAGGTAAGGGAAGTTTGTCAGCCCTGTGATTACCCCTAAGCCATTTCTGGGAAAGGTCAGAGCCACAGCTATGGATTTATTTCTTTCTGTAACCCAATCAGTTGTTGCCTGTTTGAGATATTTTTATCACTTCCTGTCCTCACGGTATGACTTAAAAAGTAAAAAAGAAATAAATAGTTCGGCCTTAACTTTAAACATTGCTGCGTGGTGGCCATAGACAGTCAGATGTCTCAGAGAATGGTTTTCCATCTTCCAGCCGGGATCAGTTCCATCGATTTGTCATTTTCCCCATAGAAAGGAAATGATTGGTTGCACAGATCTGTTCATGAAACCCAGTAGTATTCATGTTCTCCATGATGTGGACCTAAATGTTGGTGCTCATCTGGCCTCCATTTCCCTTGATGAGCACAATTCTCTCTGGGGAAGACACAAAGTCAGATATTTGTCATGTCTTCAGAGCCTCACCTTCTTCTCCCTCATGGGTCTGGGAATAATGGTGGGTACAGCGTTCAGCCTGTGTATGGGACATACATTGCTTCTTTCTGTCTCATCCATCTCTAATATGCTTTGCTCTGCTCTAACATGAGATCAGTGCACCACACATGGAGACTTTCAGGTATGGAGAAACACAAATGGTTATGAATAAGTCAATAAAACCCTGTGGCCCCTGTGACGAACGCCCTCTCTGAGCCCACACCCCGTGCATAGACTTTCTGGCACGCTCAGCAACAGTCTACGGACCACCAGAGAAGGGCCGTCATGGGGCAAGGTTACCAATGTGTTACCTCTTGCCAAACTCACAACCACAGTTATACTGCCACCATCTATACTTTATATTGTACTCCCAGTGTCCCTGTAGATTAGGATGTTTCCCTGACTAATATACTATACTCATCTATTGTAGTCTGACCAACAGAAAGGAATGTGTTACCGGGTCTGGGAATTCTCCAAGCCTGATGATTGGTGGCTGCTTCCTGTTGTTGGGAGGATTTCTCTGTGTCTAGTTGAGGGAACAACCAATCCCAGGCTGGGTCATTACCCAGGGATAAATAGGTGGAGATCTCCAGAAAGCAGCAGCCATGGCTTTGTGGCTAGAGGGGCCTGTGTGGCCTGGGCCATTTAGGGCTCAGGAGCTAACCAGCCACGGGCCTGGGCCTGTACAAGTCACTCACCTGGGGAAGGAAAGTCTGACTGACAGTTCTATAGGACAGGAACCTGCATTGGTACTCCGAGAATGCCAAGAGTGTGCCCAACTTATCTGATTCTGGGAAGCTGAATAGTCATTAAAGGTGTTCCATAGAGGCCGGATAAATCCATCGTAGTTTCCTGAGAAGGGAAAGATGATCACATGGCAGTGACTTGGTTTATGATAAACACCCCCCAAGATCTCAAGTTATTTAGTAACGGGACTTCCTGCACCCTATAAAGGGGTGGGTCCATTGTTATCTTCCTGGTTTTCACTATGAGTCAGCCAGGCATAAACTCCACCCCAATTATTTCCTTGGGGTGTATTCTCTGACCCAATTATTGACTGACGGGTAACAGGAGGAGGTAGGTACCTCATCAGAATCACATTGACTTTGGAGATAGAGGAGTCTAGTCCCGGTGGTGTGTCACAATATTTGGTAAATTTCGTGCCTTCTCTTCCAAGTTTTATCAGTTTCGCCCATCTCACCGGCCAATCAGAAAGTAGCCTAATAACCCCCCTACCGGTATTCCTATGTGTGACTCAGGGTGGATTTTCCAGGCAAAAAGCTGCATTCCTGAGTCACTTTAAACTAAAAACTTGCTGTCCCCTGGCGTCCTGCTGGTCCCGCAGGACACATCCTTCCTCTTCGATGCATCGGTGCGGGCGGGAGGATCGTTGGGAAATTGAAATAATTTTGTATTGGAATCAATACAAAATAGCTGTATTGGGTTCAATACAAAGAAATATTCATATAATATATAATTATATATATATATTATATATGCTACTGTACAGTTATACTACATGTTTAAATATTTCTTTTAACAGATTTTTTTTTAAGTATATTAATAAATTTGTTAAATGTAATAAATATCAGTGAGTTATGCCTAAGAATTATAGCTTACAATGAAAAATAAATTCACATGCAAAAAATTGTATTCCTGGATGCCTAGTATTTGACCCCTGGCTTTTGACCTTACCTCTCTTGCTCGCTGCCTGCCTCGACCCCTGCCTTCCTTGACAATTCTCCTGCTTAGTGATTTGGTACTGTGTATCCTCCTACCCACCCCGGAGTGCCCAAGAACTGCAACCTAGCAGTAACCAGCAATGCAACATCCTCACCACTAGAGGCTCTGGAGAAGACC
>NC_092862.1:146598124-146598925 GCF_032062135.1 Pyxicephalus adspersus
GGTTTTCTATGGAGGACATGGCCTACCCCTGTGTAGTTCCCTATGGAGGACATGGCCTCCCCCCTCGTGTAGTTCTCCATGGAGGACATGGCCTCCCCCCGTGTAGTTCCCTATGGAGGAACACATTACAGCTCACTATAATGCCCGGACACTGTGATCTCCACAGAGATGAATAAGCCGCTCCTTCCCCTCCTCCGTTCTCCACACGGTAAAATTGGCGGGAGAAGGAATAGAATGTTCCACAAAGTGAGATGAGAAAGGGGAGGGGCCTGCACTGGGGGCGGACCTGTGGACTATGAGAAGAGCGTCGCTCACAGGAGAAGGGGTGGAGCTGTAGTGAAGAGCGGGACTGTGGACCAAGGGAGAGCGGCGCTGATTGGCCTAGGGCAGAGAAGAACGGGATGATGAGGGCGTAGCAATATGATCACGTGGTGCGCGGCGTATCCGGTGCGGCGACTTCCGGCGGCGCTCTGCCTCTTTCTGGCGGTGTCTGCGCTGCAGGCGGAGTTGCGGTGTGTGGAGACGACGAGAAGGAGGCGCCGGCTGTCTGGCAGGGAGGGTTGGTGATATCACCGGCTTCTTCGCGTCGTACGGTGCGTTAGGTGCATGTGGGGAGGGGCGCTATACTCCGCTGTATGGGGCGCGGTGGCCTGGGGAGCCTCAGCAGAGTGGGAAGCATGGCGGGGGCTCTGTGGGCAGTGGGGCGGGCTGATCCTGCACCGGGGCTGCACGATTTCCCCATGGTGAGGTCTGGGGGTTGCAGTTCCTAGTGAGCCCAAGAAGGCCAACATAGGAGGGGGA
>NC_092862.1:146599198-146600719 GCF_032062135.1 Pyxicephalus adspersus
CTAAGTGGTAGTGGGAGGGGCCTGTGTGGGAAACAATGCCTTTGGATTAGGGGAAACCCTGAGATGTAAATGGGGATGATGGGAGATTTGGGGACCCCCGGGGGGTGGGTACCTGGAGAGCAGTTTTCTCACCATGTTACGGGCTGGGTGTATTCTGAGGTGTATTGCTGCAAGAAATAATTCACAGGAAAGGTTCTCTTTGTTTTTTGATTGGTGCACACTTTATAAATTGCAGTGACCGCTGCTCTGTACGCTGTTAATTTTGTTTTTATGATTGGGGGAGCAGAATAGGTGGATGTCAGATCAGCTGAAGGTTTGGCAGGAGAACATGAAGCCGGGCTGCAGATGTACTACAAGTCCCAGCATTACCTCCCCAGCCCCTGCACAGGATAAGCAATGCTGCATGTGTTAGAGAGATGGTCAGGGTAACTTGCAACCTTGACTGGGACGATTCCTTTTCCCATGAAAGATCCTCCCCAGGTCAGCTGTGTACATCACAGACCTTTATCTGTTCTGTACATATGGAGGACGCCTATTCTCCGGTACCTGCTGAGGCTTATTGATTATTGCCGAATTAGGAATTTGTTACATTTTAATGGTAAAGTTATTTCAAAGAAGCAGCAAACATTCAGGCCTGATGGTCCCATTTTTCTGATGTCATCCCTAACTGTAAAGCTGAACTCCGACCTGGGAACAATTACCCTTGTGTGGGCTGCCCTCCATTCTACAAGGGGTAAATGCTCTGCCCAATGGGCTTAGGAGTAAGGTAGAGTGTTCTCTTAGCTGGGTGTAGCATCTGTCAATTTTTAGTAATCACCCGACTTTTTGGAGTGATTACTGAAAAGTTGGGTCACAAATAGCGGAGAATATTGCAACAATACTGAAGGTGAATACTTTGTTCCTCCGTCCTGCGGGGTTTCTCCTCAGCACTGAGCTCATCACACACAGGGAGCAGCAGTCCTGCATTCTCTGAGGATGGCATCGGCCTGCCCACACCCCAGCAGGGGTAATAGGGAAAGTATTATATTCATTCCTGTTCTGCCGGACCAAACATTTAGCCCTTGTAGTGCATAAGGGCCGCAACTTTTTATGCATCATGTTCAGCTTTGATAGCCAATAAAGGCCATCGCCTGAACTCCCAACTACTGAAATCTTTGTGAAGGCTTTAGGTGATTGGACACTACCGACACTGGTCATGTGACACGGGAAAAGTTGTATCTCCACATGGACAGCAGCCTTCATTAGTTTCCCAATGGGGATAGAACCTCCCCCCTCCCCCTCAATAAGGAGCTCAGGAACACCCCAGGCCCATTGTGGGTCCCTGGGATCTCCCGTACACAGCATTGGTGCCAGGGTTGTATGTTTTGTAGATGTTTTTATACTCTGACAGAGCGCTACATATAACTAGTATGGTCTCTTGAGGTTTTTTTTATAATTTTTTTTCTTTATAGAAATGTCCTGCAGCAAGGACATAACTGCTTCCTCTCACTGGTCATGCTATCTTTTCTTGGTCTTCATCCT
>NC_092862.1:146601606-146615728 GCF_032062135.1 Pyxicephalus adspersus
TATTATTATTATTATTATTATTATTATTGATATATATGCAATCAGGTTTGTTATGCAAGTTGGCCAAACACAAAGCCCTTCACTAACGTTTGTAGGTGTAATTCGATGTCCTGTTGGTTAAAGCATTCTAGTCAGATTTTCTGTTGGAGGTTTAGGGGCTCCTGGGATGTACTGGGCCAGCTGACTGTATTTTGGCATCTCGTACTACCTTCCCTTGTTATAAGAAAGTGAACCTGTCATATCTGATATCATTCAGGATTCCTTCTATTATCCGGGTATCTTCTGTGTAGCAGAAAAGTGTCACATTAGGGGTTATTCGTCCTGGCAGCTGATTGGTTGGTCTGTTCAGTTATAGGTTTTGTGGTTATGGAGGGTTCTCAAGCATTTCATGTTGGCTGCTAGTTATGGGTTAATTCTAGGAATTCTGTCTAATCTCTTCTTTCTTTCCACAGATAATCTCTCTGGTTATTGCAGGAAACTTTCACGCTTTTACTTCTTGCAGTCAGCCTTGTAAGTATCTGGTTATGGTTTGCATCATTTCTACAAAAATATTGCATTGGACAGTCCAGCAGAGGCATATTAAAAAGCGATACAACAGCCCTCAGGCCACACACACACATTATCATTATTAAAAAGGATTTATATAGTGCCAACATATTATGCAGTACTGTACAGGAGGAGGGGAGGACCCTGCCCTGAAGAGCTTACGATCTAGGAGCAGGGGAGAAGCATCTCACATTAAAGATCTTTACTATTCATTGTATATTCATGTGTAAACCACATTTTTGTTGCGCTCAAACAGTTCTACTGCTAAACCTGTAATACTTGCACCGCCCCGATAACATACACTACAAAGTGACCACCAGAGCCAGGTAACACTTTCATAGTTCCCTGATCTATCGTTCTGCCCACTGAAGCTGTCACGTTGTAATATGCCCTATGGGGTGAGTTGTCTGCACAGCTTCTAATGTTTTGGTTGTATAATTTCCCTTTAAAACACATAGTGAGAAAGTGCGGTAATATATTTGTATTTATGAATGCATTTTTATCAGTTTCTTCATATATTCACAACCACACTTGCATGGTATACGTGTCCTAGGCATGAATGTGGGGTGATACTTCTGTCTAGTAATTGTGTGGAGAGGAATTAAGTGATATTTGCAGTGTTGGCTGATCTTGAAGGCATGGTAATGTGTCTATATTCTTTTAAGGCCAAGTTATTGCAGATAAAGGTGGTTCTTTGAGTGGCAAACATGATGGTGGCATATTAGAACCCAAATATAAGAAATTACTTCTTTGTAAGAGAACAAGATTGGGACTGAGGCATACGGGTAAATGCACAGGTGAAATACAATAATGGTTTTGAATGAAAGAAGAAAAGTATTTTGTGACCAAGAAACAAATTACAGCAGTGAAAAGCCAAACATTTCTGGTTCAGCTTTTACAGCTTTCTGCTTCACCTGCCTGTGTTTAATTATTTATGTATATGGTATGTGTGTATGCAATCACTAGGATTTGCAGAATTGCAGCAATAGAGCATGACTGTTGGCAGCCATCACAATGCTACATGCTGCCTGTCATCGGAGTCTTCATTAGTCCTCATTATTTTCTTTCTTTTTGAATAGGTTTTGCTTGAACAAATATGGAAGAAGACGACAGCCCTGTGGAAACTATTGATGTCTATCTTGAGCCTGACCCAGAAGAGGAAGAAGATGAACGTAAAAGACGTTCAGTAAAAAGGGTCCGGGTGGAGGATAGCCCAGATGAGTATGTAGAAGATGAGAATGTTGAGGATGAGGTAGAGGACAGTGATTATTCTCCTCCGACACACGGGAGAAACCTGAGGAGGCGCCGTCAGTATTACTGCTCTGAATGTGAGAAATGTTTCAAGAATAGCTCCGCCTTGGAAGCCCACCGCCGCATCCATAAGAATGAGAAAGGCCACGCGTGCGATGTCTGCAACGCTCATTTCTCTTATAAATCTGACCTCATGGTTCATCGTAGGCAGCATATGCCAAATAACCGCTTCGAAACTCCACAACCAAACCGCTTCGAAAGTCCACAAACGAGCCGAACGCCCACCGAAAGCTCCAACTCAAGCGCCAGTAACAGCCCTCTACTGGATGAGAAGCCTCACCAGTGCAACTACTGTGAGAAACGGTTCCGAGACAAATCCATCCTGGAAGCCCATCAGAGAATTCACACTGGAAAACTTGCCTATCCCTGCCCGGTGTGCGAAGAGAGCTTCTCCAAGCCGGCGCTTCTGGCTGCTCACAGCAACATTCACCGCGAGGGCAAACCCTATCACTGTGACCAGTGTGAGAAAAAATTCAATGACCAGTCCCTTCTGGTGGCCCACAAGAGAACCCACACCGGGGAGAAGCCTCAGAAGTGTAACCACTGCAACAAATGGTTCCCCAACCGTAGCAGTCTGGAAGCCCATGGAGAATGCCACCTAAAACCCAAGCCGTACAAGTGCCGACACTGCGATAAGAGCTTCAACGACAAGTCCCTGCTTATCACCCACGAGGGAGTGCACACAGACACTAAGCCCTTCAAATGCACCCAATGCAGCGAGAGCTTCTTTCTGAAAACGCAGCTGATGGCGCACCAGGCCACACACGCGCCTGATAAACCTTTCCCATGCAACCTGTGTGAGCGGAGCTTCAACAAAGAGGAGACCTTACTGGCTCACATCCGAGTTCACAACATGCAGAATGCCGAGAAGCCAAAACCCCTCAATTAATTTTTAAAGCTAGAAATTTACGACTTTTTACATTTTCAATATCTGCCTTTTCCAACCTTCACCCGGAAAGTTTATTGGCTTTATCCGAACGCTTTTTTTTTTTTGTTTTGTTTTGTACAAAAGTGGCTTCATTGCCATTTATGGAAAGGGATTCTGTACACACATTTATATTGTGCGTATTATGTATATATACTATGTTACCAGTATAGAATGTTAAAAACAAAAAAACGGAAAAAAAAATTGTGAGGCGATCATCTCTCGCACGTAGTTTTCAAAATTTCTGCATGCAAGTTACAGCAAGAGCGTTGAACATCTCTAATCTAGATAGACTGAAAATCATGGAGTGCACCGATGGAAAACCCACAGGCCAGGCCTTGGAAAAAAAAATACCCTGATTGGCTGAAACAGGAGGAGTTATTATGTCCCATCGCTCGACACAGGAATATACTTTTGTGCAAACGTGTAAGATGTTAGCAGTTAGTGTGGTCCTGATTTAATGATGAGTTAGTTGTTGGAAAGGGTCCATTTTTTTAATGTTTTAAAAAAACTGTCATTACAATCCAGAAATAAACAGTTAAAATGCCATTCATTGTGTGTTCGTGTTTCTCTCCCTTTTATACAGACTCAGGCAGGGTTTGTCTATGGATGATAGTGTCGGCCATGCTGCAGAGGACAGCGGCGCAAAGCAGGTAACGAGGTACGTTCTTCTTTTCAACATATTTATATATTAGGAAATAAACATCTCTTCTTTTACAGCAATGGAGACCTGTACAAGGAGAGAAGATGGATGGGGTAGGTACTCTCTCTGTACATGCAGCCAATGCAAATTAAGGAAGACGACCCTTCATATTTCTAGGCAATGCAAAATGAGGGGTAAATACTCAGCTTCACATATTCTGCAAAGTGGAAGAAAACTTCTTGACCAAAGTAACCCCCTCTAACTTAGGCCGCACTGTATGTTTTTTTTTTGTTTTGTTTTATCTTGTGAAGCAGTTTTTCTTAGCACAGTTTTAAGTGCGGGAGACTGCTAATTTAATTTAGCCGATGTGTTCATGCCAGACAGTCCTGTCAATTCTGCAGACTCCCCTTTATATTCTGAGGACCCTGCTACTGGACAGACAACAGGAAGTGTCCAGGTAAAGCATTTAGAGACATGGACACTGATGGTCTGGGGTTGGATTGTGGCTTTCTGGTGAACAAAAAGGATAGATATCAGCTTTAAAGAGAACCTATACTGAGATGATATGAGCTACCATTGTTGACCTCCTATAATATAAGTCTTGCTCGGTTGCTGTTCTGGTCCTCTGCTTCTACTACCTTGATTATCTCGGGCCCAGTATTAAGAAAATACAGAGTAATGGGCATGAATCAAATATCATCTCTGTCCTTTATTCTGGAAGAGTTCTGTGTACTTGGGAGTATATGGAATCGGTCTGTTTCGTACAAGCCACAGCCATAGTCTATGCATGACACTGAAGGAGCCGAGTATACTGAACATCCAAAGGGCTCCCTAGTGCTGGTATTATGCAGCAATAGGGGTATTTTTTTTTTTTTATTTTGTTGAGTTGTGATTACTGACAACTTTTACAGAACACAGATCTCATGGCTCTTGTTTTTGCTACATTTGAGTACCTGACCATGTAAACATGGATCGCGAAATCAACAAATCCGGGTCAGCTTGCTTGTCCTAGTAATTGTGGGATTGCTATGACAGCTGGACAAATAGAAGAATTCATAAAAAAACCTCCATTAACGATAATACATCAAAGAGACCCCGGTGACTCTCCTATGCACACGGTGCCCGAGTTGGTCAGTTCCTATAGAATGGTGCAGAGGTAGCAGCTCACAGGTGAATGTTGAGCTTTGCGTGTAGTGTACGTTTCAGAAGTCTCCATTCAAATCTGTTACCACTTCTGGGTTTCTCTCTGTCAAAGTCTCTAATGTACAGAAATGTAAAAGGGCAAGTACAGATTGGGAAACTAGGTGAGGCCTCCTGATACCATCTCAAGAGGACCTGTCACCTTCACTACTTTGGTATCACATATTGGTTCTATTCGCATATGCATACCTCCAACACGATTGTGCAACACCCGTCTGCTATCACTGCCCATGCCAGGGGGGGTTGTAAGAGCTCTCGCTGGAGCTCACCTCGCGCTTCTTAGTGATTCTTGGCAGCATTTCTGTTACCCCATCATGCCCATACACAGGAGGAAGGACAGAGCATTCACAGGACACCCAGTCAGCTCTTGCTATCTACACCTCCCACCCACCATTGGACCTGAATGCAGCTTCCCCTTTGGTGGCGTAGCTCAACACATTGCAGCCATTGGCTGTGTGGTCTCCTCCATTGGATTCCATAGCTATTGCTTGACAGCAAATTCTTTGTCGTCAGGGCTTTTACTTGGCTTGGAGGATTTATCTTCCTGCAGACACAATTGAGAGTTTGTAGCTTGGCAGAAGATCAGAAGACTTAAAAGCTCTTGCTGATATTTTCAACCACCTGGGAACTCGGCTTTTTGTAGGGATCACTTCTGATCTGAATGTGAATAGACATTGAGGGGATCCAACCTTTTGCCTGATGTGTCCCAGAGAATAATTCTAATGCAACAAGTGCTCAACCCCTAAATGATAGTGAGATAGGAATCACTTACAGTTGTGTTCAGAATAATAGCAATGTATAAAAGCTGAAAATCCTAATAGCTTTTATTACACACAAATGCATTGGGAACTCTACCCATCCTTTTCCAAACGATATAATAATGAAGCATTTATCAAATTTGTGTTTTTTCCTTTACAGATAGTGAAGAAAAAGGAAATATTACATAGTTTCATAGTTTTCCATGTTAACTCAAGACAGGAATTACAAAGCACACCAAGGGAGGGAGGTTTGAAAATATTTGTTGTTGACACGAACAGTAGTTAAAGCTGCCAGTTCAATGCGGTAATGACACAATGTGTGAGCACGAGATCATAAATGTCCAATAACACTTCACTAGCCGCTGCACAGGAAGTGGAAATGCTATGAATAGAATGATCCCTAAAAGGATTTCTAATCGTTTGCCTGATTAACTATGCACATTATTTAGACAATCCAGGAGACACTGAGGACACTAATTCTTTGGAATCTTTCAGGGGGAAAAAAGGTTTTCTGGATGACATACACAGTAGGTGCCAAGGCATTCAAATACTCTTGGAGAGTACTGCTGATGTTAAGTTTTTAAGCTTGTTAACCATCAACTGTGAAACACAGTCTCCTGGTAGAAAGAAAGAGTGGTGTAACCTTCGGGCTGAGGACAAGCATGGTCAACTTAACTGCCCCTTCTGAAAAGAAAGGTGCCAGAAGGCTGTTGGGCACCTAAGATAATCTCTCAAACTTTTTTGGCCACAATGACAGCCATGAAAAGGTCTTCCTTGGCCCTGGTCTGAATGTGTCCGTGAGCAAAATGGAGCACAAGAATGGTCCCCTTCCAGTGATCTAGCTTCCTGGAGGAATAATCCTCTGCAATTACCATAAGAAATTGAGTGAATGAAGATAGGTGACCAACAGTAACTGGAGAGCCATGGGAAATTTGAACCTTGACCTTTCAGTGTGTTGGACCCAAGTCCTACATCTGAAGAAGTTCCGGAGTAAGTTGCATTTGTGGGCTTAATCTAGGAATCAAAGAGATGTCAATCCAAAAAGGTCCCACAGAGTTCTGAACTCTGATTGCTAGATTTAGAGTCCAGAGTATTAGCCAATACATCATAGAACCCCTACTAGCAAGGAGATAGCAAAGGCCTAAATTATTGCAAAGCTTGAATATAGATGGCATTGGTAATAGTTTTCCTAGCTGTCATATGTGTTTTCGGCACCCAATCAGAGCAGCCTAGGTGCAACCACCTTTCCTTTCAAGATCCTGGCAGATGCTGCTTTTTGTGGATGCAACAGGGGAACTTGTGGGAACAAGAACTTTGAAATGAAGAGGACCTGAACACTCAGTTACTTTAGGATCACCACAGGCACCTAAGCCAATTGAAGATGATAAAAAAAATCAGCTCCTTCAAAAAACACTTTAGGATTAATTATGCAAACATGTAGAGAGATTACCATACCTCTGAGCCATAGTTGGAGTGTGAAGATTTGTGGCCTAAGTTTATTGAGCACTATATATGCTTCGAGGGACCAGCAAGGGACTCCCCTCCAAGGTTTAGCAGGTTTACCATACCGGAGGCCTTCACCTAGACATTGAACAGCCAGAGATTTACTCCAGCCAGGTATGTGGCTATACCAGTGCTGAGAGTACACAGGAGGAAAAATGAAGCAACACTAGGTGTATGGACCACCTTAAACGTATCTAGTTAGGTTAGGTCCTGAAAGTGGGAGTGCAAAGGGATTACCGTACGTATTTTTTGCCCTATAAGACGCACTTTTTCTTCCCCAAAACTGGGGGGGAAAAGTTGGTGCATCTTATACGACAAATACCGTGTTATAAAATAATTAAAAAAAGATACCCGATACCCGATCCTGCGTGTGTCTCCTCTCCTCGCTGGCTGCAGCGTGTGTCTCCTCTCCTCCCTGGCTGCAGCGTGTGTCTCCTCCTGGCTGCAGTGCAGAGCGAAAGAAGCCACCCCCTGCTGATCCCTGTCCTAACTGCCGTACAGTGGAAAAAAAGGTAAGTGAACGGCACAGAGCGATCAGAAGGTTAATTTGAACGGCACAGAGCGATCAGAAAGGGAATTTGAACGGCACAGAGTGATCAGAAGGGAATTTGAATGGCACATGAGTGATCAGAAGGGGAATACCGGTATGAATGGCTTATGAGTGGTCAGAAGGGGAATAATCTTTCAGAATCTTTTTTTTCTAGATTTTCCTCCTTTAAAATTGGGTGCGTCTTATATTCCGGAGCGTCTTATACGGTACCCTGATGTGTGCTGACGTGAAGTTGTTCGGAAAAGGGAATATCAGGCTGTTCAGATTAATAGCAGTGCCTGCATTCACTGGATAAATTGAGAAATGTTTCTATATTTTACTTTCCTTTTAATCACTGAACCAATATTTAGTTGTATGGCCACTCCGTAATGTCAATCTTGTTAGTCTGGAAACAAAACGTTGCTTGTTTACTAGTGTGTTTTGGTCTCTTGGTGCATTGTCTCTTAGAAATACCCATTTCAAGGGCATTTCCTCTTCAGCAAAAGGCAACATGACCTCTTCAAGTATTTTAAATATTTCAAACTGATCCCTGGTATGCGATAAATAGACCCAACACCATCCTACAAGAAACCATGGAGTTTCATTTCTATCAAAGGCTCCTGTAGCGCTTGCTGATTTCTTTGCCTTTCCCAGCTTGGAGCCCTTTCTGGTACCCAATCAGCTGGATTGCATGTTAGAGCCTCATCAACTTCAACATCCTGCTGGATCTGGCCGTACTTTTCACCACCGGGGCTCAGCTCTTTCACTCCCTATATTCATCCAGGATCGTAGTTGAAAATCTAGATCTGTACCTATGACGCCTCCTCAACTTGCAAACTCCTCCAAACGTTTATGGCCTTGTGGTTGCTCTGCCGTCTGTAACACAGAATTCTCGCTTGTTACGGCCTGGTTTCTGTACAAACAATTCAGGGATTCTGATGTTATATTTTCTGCTTCCATTGGCTGGGGTTACTTTTGTACCGTGATCAATGGACACCTCACTTTGCTATTTGAGAAGAACCGAGGAACAGCCCACGCAGCTTTGCTACTATTTCTTTGTTATTCTTAGATTTTGTAATCACACATGGAAAGTTCTTTCATATCTTGACATTTGCAGAAGTCCTGAAGATGCCTCCTGAGTTGCCATACACTTCCCCCTCCCCATTCGATATTTCTCTAACCCCACCAGGTTGGGAGGGAGTGAGGGATCACTATACAATGTGTGTAATTGGAGCTGCTGAGTGATATTTGCTGTTGAAGCGAATATTTGTAATAACATGACAAAAAAATCAGAAAAATTTTTACTAAAACTTATTTTTTGGGTTAAGTAAACCCCCAAACCTATAAAAGCCGATGTCTGTACAATATCACTGCGAGCCACTTCTACAATTTGTCACACTTACCTCTTCCTCACGTTCTGACGTTGGGCGTGTCTTTCCAAGATAGCCTCTTACCAGCTCTGGGTATTTAGCCAGCTCACAGACTGCACTCTGGGTTTGTGCAACGTGTCTTCATTGGGCCGAGACCCGGTTCAGCTAGTTTCTGGTCCCCTGGTGCCTAATTCAGTTTCCTCTGTCTAGTTACTGTATTAACCTCCCATCGTCCAGTGTGTTGGTTCCCAGCCAACTTCCCTGTGCTGTTCCAGTCAGTGGATATTCCTGTATCACCTGTGGCCCGTCACTAGTGTCTCTCTCCTGGATCCCTGGTATTTGTCCCCTGGCATGTGACCTGACCTCTCTTGCTTGCTGCCTGCCTCGACCCCGGCTATTCTCAACTATCCTGGTTTGTGATTTGGTACCGTGTATATTGCCATCCACCTTGGCAGTAACCAGGGGCGCAACATCCCCACCATCAGAGGCTCTGGAGAAAACCTGGTTATTGCTTAGACTCTGTGCCTTGGCCCTTCCCGGGCTCGCACCACCTCTAAGCAAGCCATTGCGCCCCCTAGTGGTCCTGCTTTTCCGTGCATTACACGGTTTATTTTCCCCTCTGTGTGACTTGGGCTGTGGAAGAATTTGTCCCCCCAGATTTAAGATGTAGATTATTATATCTGTTCTGTCTCTGTATGATATTATATAAAAAAAAATATGTTCTGAGCAGTTCAGGGAACAGCAGAGCGATAAGAAGATAGGAGAGGATCAGTTCAGGTTAATCCATATGCAGGTCACTATTGTGGTTGTAAAGAAGCACTATCTGAATTGTTTACGGCTCTTTGATGGTCATCACTATTCATAGTTTTGTTCTAAAACATTCAAGTCTAATTCTCTGATCATTTTTCTTTTTCCAAGAAAAAAGAAAGCTGCAATACCATCCTTCAATCTAGATTCGTGCCTGGCTATACCTTTGCATTGCCACAAGATGTCCTCATTGTCACTGCAGGGTGTTATAGCCCCACCCACTGAGCACAGCTTTAAAGGTACATAGAGAAATTCTGTGTCATCACCTTGGCACTCGCCTATACTGCACACAGATATTTTCTGTACTCCAGCTCCAGAGTCGTGTCATATACACAGTGCAAGCTCTCTCCTCTCATGCAGAAATGCAACACCCCCCTTCCTCCACTACAGATGTTGACTACTCCCTCTCCTACAAAAATGCTTCACACCGTTCCTTCACTATAGAAGTGACTCCACCCCTTCCTTCTACTACAACTGTGACACCACCCTCTATCTCCACTACAGCAGTGACTCCACCCCTTCCCTCTACTACAACTGTGACTCCTCCCTCTTCCCCCACTACAGAAGTGACTCCTCCCTCCCATCGAAAAATGCTTCACCCTTCCCTCCACTGCAGCTGTAACTTCTCCCTCTCTGAAATGCCCCACCCTCTCCCGCCACTACAGCAGTTACCCCACCCCTTCCCTCTACTACAACTGTGACTCCTCCCTTTCCTTCAGAAGTAACTCCCCCATTACAGAAATTACTCCTCCCCCTCTCTCCAAGGTTTTGATTAGAGAATGATGGCTGCATTGCTCTGAGGTTAGGAAGCCCATAGTGCTCTAGAAATCCCATATCCTAGGTCTAAGCTGTAATAAATGTGATGTAAACATAATAAATTAGTAAAAAAACTTAAGAAACAACAACTCTGCAAAATGTTTTATTGCATATGAAACTGGAAAAAGGTACAAATCTTCTCTAAGGGGTCACCATGCAGCCTGTGGCATCACCAGTGCATCAGAAAGGTTAGATGTGACCCTGGCAGACACCAATAAACATTTCAAAGAACAGAACCGAGTCACATGACCCTGGGAAGGGTCATTCTTCTCTGGATAACCCACTTCCTGTCTTGTAATCCCATACCGTAACACTGACAACTGTTATTTGCTGCCCCCCACATAGCCCATGTGAACCTTCACAAAACACTTTGCTTATTTCGTTCCTTTCACTCTTCTAAATATATAAAACTTGGCGCACTTTTCTTGTATGAAATGAAAGGAAAATTAAAGTCTTGTACCTTTGCGTTACATCACCAGCTACAGGAGGCCTGGACCCCGACAAACTAGCCAGCCCCAGATCACCCCTCTACTACCAGCTAGGGCCCGGATCACCCTTCTACTACCTGCAGACCCTATGTTTGTGCAAGGTCAAAGCCACAGAGGAGTGGGACCGCACTCCAAACACTTCCAGGTGTCCAGTTATCACACAGGAGGGTCACTTAAGTAAAACATTCTCCTAGGACTGAGGCATGCTGGGAGTTAGAGGGGCAATCCTTGCAGGACAATTACCCTGTAGGTGGCAGTAAAAGATTTTGTGTCCCTCAATGGATGAGGAAAAGGAATGCAGCCGGCACATGTGAGGATTGGTGATCCACAATGTATGACCTGAGATACGTTGTCACCTTGTGACAAAGTTTTCCCTTTTCTTAACCATCGCTGCTTCTAATGATCAGCTCACGGCTGCAGATCACTTCCGAAAATGTCAGTATAGTAAAGATTACAATGGTAAAGTGAAATAAATGGAGAAGAGATGGAGCCAGCCAAAATATTAAATCCCGATATCTGAACGGCGGGAAATTTTTCTGCTCCATTTCCGCTGACAACCAATCAGAGGAGGCCTTGCTGGCAGAATTTGTCAGGGAATCCTTTCCCCAGCACCCTGACACAATATGGTGATAACCCCGCTGGGATTTGTAGTAGAATATAATATTTAGTGATCTCTTATAAATAGGCCAAGACTGATTGAGCTCAGAAGCAGCTTTCACACAGTAATTCACTCTGGGTCATGTAGTTAGATGAAGCCCAAATCGAAAAGTTAGTGTCTGTGCTTTCTTGTCCCGGTGACAAGGTCCGGTTATTACTGGTGTCACTGGGACAGAAAGTGAGGGAGAATCCCCCCAAAAAATGTAATGAGGTGAATACCTTTAAATCACAGGAAAAGTTTATGTGCCATTCTCAGATTTAGTTTCACATTTTTTTAAAGCATAACTTTTTTGGATTTTGTATCTACCCCCCTCCCGTACAGACAGAAAAGGGTACCACGTCCTAACATATACCCAAAGCTCCGCCCTTTCCTAGTAACTTCCAAAAAAGTCCCATTTCCTAAGAAGGACCTGTCTTTATGCCCAGCCTGCTTTACATCCCTCCTTCCTCTAGGGGGCGCATCATCACACAGGTTGGGCTTATAGTACTAAAGAAGCAACCACACATTATATGGGCACTACTCAGCCCTGGCAGAATGTCCATCATCCCCTCACTAGGCTAGCTGGAAGACCAAAGGAAATAGAAAACACAGGAAGTTCCAGGGGAAAAAAAAGGGATTTTATTTGTAACTGGAGCTCTGCTTTAAATACAGCCTGGTCTTGATTTATTGGCTTTGGTCATTTTTCACCAAGAGCCAGCCATTTATCCAATGACAGTGAATGTGCAGCAATATTGTCATGCTGAGTGAAACTTAACCAATGAGGGGTAATAAAAGGCCCTAGAACACAAATAAAGATCCAGTATCGTCCCAAACTGGACACTTTCCTTCACAGTAACCGAAACGCTTCCCCGTCCTTTGTATTGGAATATATATACCAATACAAATATATGACCATCAAGATACAGGAGACCCCTTTAGATATGTACAGATCCAATACATACCACAAGGGCAGACCATGGTCCCCTCCCCCATTCCTGAACACACAGACCGTGTGCCTATGGGGTATCGTTACTCCTCAACATAATACAACTGTCCACTGCAAGCAGTGGATCGTCAGACGACGTTGAGATATCACCGACAACTCACTAAACATTCAGCAATTTACTTTTTCCTTTTTAAATTCTACCAACGGTCTTTGGTACGAAGTGTTCATTTGTACGCAGGGCCGGTAGCACAGCCGTTTCACGTAATCCTTGGAGGCCGGCATTTCAGGTATCGGCCTTTTCTCTGCACTTGGCTCAGAAAATGGAGCAATCTGAATATTGCTGAAGTTTTCGAGGTCTCTGGATGTTGGGCTCCCGGGGTCAGGCTTAATAATATGGGAATTATGGTGCAGGATGCAGTTGGCTTGGGACCGGAAGACTTTACTACAATAGGCACAAGGGTATTGGCTCCGGCTCTCGGAAGAATCGTGAGTATTGCGGTGCAGGAGAAGCAGAGATTTGAAGCTGAAGGTTTTGCTGCAAACCTTACACATGTACGGCCGGTAGTTCTGGTGACAACGTCTATGAAGGTAAAGTCTGATCAGTTTTTGGAAGATTTTCCCACATTGGTTGCATGTGAATCTGACCTGGTGGGACTTTCTGTGTCTTCTGAATGATTCCTGGTATCGGAAACTTTTTTTGCATTTCTTACATGTTTTCAGTTTTCCTTTTTTAAATGGTTTAAATTCTGATGAACATTCATTCTGAACTGTAAAATGTTCTTTGTCCTTCGCTGTATCTGTGTTGACCTCCAGCATGGAGTTCCTGGCCTTTCCATCTAACTCCTCCACCCTTTGGGAGAAGCCATGGAAGACGGTTTGTATGGTTCCTCTTTGCTCCAGCATGTCCTCTCCCGGTATAATTAGCTGGGAGCCGTGCACATCCTGGGATATATGGACATTCATATGTTTGATAAATATGGGCAGCCTGCTGTAACTTTTCATGCAGATCTTACATTTGTATATCTGCTCCCCTGTGTGTTCCCTGAGGTGCAGCATGAAATCTGGCTTATTGCTGCAAACCATTCCGCACACAGTACATTCGTAGGGTTTCTTGTGCCCCTTTAAGTGTATCTTCAGTTCAGCGGAGGTCTGGAAGATCTGCCCACATATCAAGCACGAGTTTACTTTCTTGTGTTCCTGGATGTGAATCCTTAGCAAGTTTTTCCTGGGGAAGGTGACTTGGCATTGCTCACAGCTGTGTAAGGGGACCTGTTGTGTTTGGGCCGGTGACCTGCTGGCTTTCTGCCAGGACCCCGGGGGTTTTTTGGTCTGTTCCGGGTGAGTTTTCATGTGTTTCTGTAACACTCTAAGTTTATCAAAGCTTTTCTCGCAGAAAGAGCACTTGTGGAGATGTTCCCGGAAGTGGGACTTCTGGTGTAACAGGAGGTACATTTCTATGTGGTAAGCTTTCCCACAATCCTCACACACGTATGGCTTCTTCCGCTTTTCTTTCAGAATGTCGCAGTAGCATCTTAAGATCCCTTTACAGGTCTCACATTTTGGCTTTAGGCTGGAATCCTGTAACATTTCCTTCTTAAAGGAAGCAAGGCAGTTCTGCTGGGATTCCGGAACATTCTGGCTTG
>NC_092862.1:146616846-146642474 GCF_032062135.1 Pyxicephalus adspersus
CCCCATTGTGGGAGGGGCAGAGACACAAACTACTGGAAGGAATCCCCCCATTGTGAGAGGGGCAGAGACACAAACTTCTGGAGGGAATCTCCCCATTGTAGGAGGGGCAGAGATGCAAACTACTGCAGGGCTTTTCTTACCATTGTGAGAGGGGTATGGGCACAATCTCTTCTTGGGTGGGAAAAAACTTTTCCTATTATTCATCTTGCCTGCCTTGTGGATCTTCACACTTTCCAGAAGTGTTTTAGTGCCCTCACATGATATGCGCCATCACTTCCAGAGGATATGGAGCCGCTCTATATACCAGGTGAGATTACTACCAACTTCTGCTGGGCATGCAGTGCTGGAGCATGTGCGAGATGAAGTCCTTGTTGGGAACATTTTTAAGGCAGGTCAGCATGACTCTACAGCTAAATTCCAGGCAAACCCCCGCCCCAGAGTTTGTTTGTATAAAGAAAGAAGGAAAGGGGATGGGAGACCTTTATCCAGGTCATTATGGTGCAAGCGGACAAAAGAATAAATTAACACTTTATCTGTATTATCTGCCTGACCCCAGCTGAGTCTTCTCACACATAGCCAGCATGAATTTTCCAAAAAACATCTCTCCAAAAAACTGAATACTGAAACAGTTTTCAATGAAAAGAAAAGTCTTGAATAAATCTGACATTCACCCAATAGGGCTATTTAAATGCTCACCATTTACTTGTATTTTCATAGATCCAGGAGTCAGAGATACCATTTCACCGAGGACATTAGAGGTTTTACCTAAATGAAAAAAGAAGCAGGATGAGTTATACTGAACAAAAGGCCAAAGTTGTAGTCCTTTAGTTATTTTTCAGTTATGGTATTGCTGCCGTCAGGGGTGCATTGGGTCTTGTTATATTGTTTCCTCACATTTCAAATAGAAATACAATGAATTCTAATATGTGCAACTTAGATCTATGTGCTGTGGTTTTGCATTTTATAATAGGTTTTGGTGTTACACAAGACCATTGAAAGACAAAATGAACAAAAACATGATGGGTGTTACACAGTTTTGTGTGTATAAAATGCATCTGCAATATTAACTGGAACATTCTGCAATAAAGTTTTTTTTTTGTCTTTTTGCATAAGGCACAATAATAATAATGTTTAATGTTTAATAATATTAATAGAATTGCATAGAAGTGCATTGGAACAGAGATGTATGACACAAAGACATATTGCTAGTCAGCAGGTGGCCACCAGAGGGCGCACTTTGCTGATAGAAGTTTGGCTCCATAGCAGCCTAATGGGCTCCAACCATGAGAATGGAAACAAAACTCCGCTGACAAGTGATCAGGATAACGGCCATCCTCTCTTGTTTGCTTTCTTGGGGGATATTATCCTGCCCAAATGATTTAAAATTATTTGACTATTTTTAAAAAATCAAAGGACTAAACCCCCCTATAAACAAACTTTTTTTTCAACTTTGATCAGTTAAAAAACAGAAAGAAAGTAATGTTATTTTAAACCAATCAAAATTTACTGCATCAAAAAAAAAAAAATATATTGTCTGCTACTTGGTCTAATCCATGTGTCCTATACTAAATCAAGTGCAGTGAATCGAAATCTGAAGGACGTCAGGATCTTAAGCTAATTACGCGTATAGGACACATGGATTAGACCAAGTAGCAGACAAGATTTTTGTTTTGTGATGCAGTGTAACCTGCAAACTTTGTGTGACGATCACTTAAGTGCAAAGTTGTCGTTCCTTTTTGTAGCAAATTCTATTCCTTTAATCTGGAGGCTAACAGTTCAGACTTCTCTTTTGACAAAGACAGGTCCCCTTACCAGATCATCTAAATCTGATTGGCTTATAAAACGTTGCTTACCCTCTTCAAATTGGGGTTCATACCATTCATTACCATGGACATCACCCTCCTGTTCCTCATCTGACATGTCACTGTCAGATGTAGGAGGGACTGGAACTGGATTCTCTGCATCATGTGGCCCTGGCTTCAGAGCAGATTCACAATCCGGATGAACGATTTTTTACTTCTTCAAAAACCCGGCAATTTTCCTCATGCAGAAGTAGCAGTCCGAGTGATGGTCTTTTGGCTCACGCCACACGATAGGCACAGCAAAAGGCATTTTATTATTTTTCCCATTCAACCATTGTGTTAGGCCAGGGGTCGGCAGACTCCGGCCTTTAGGCCAGATACGGCCTAGCCAGTAGTTTGTTCGGGCCTAATGCCCCCTGGCTGATCTGGCCTATTGTTGCCGGCTGGATCTGCCAGGGGGCGTTAGGAACTGCCGAAGCTCCGGTGCCACCTTCTTGCTGTGGCTCCCCTATTTACCCTGGCAGGCCTGATACTTCCGCTGCTGCGGTAAATAGGGAACGCTCCCTGAAAGAAAATCCCCCTCCTCCGCAATGCATATGGAGGAGAGGGATTTCACTTCAGGGGGTGGAGCCATTAGGGCTGGAGCCCAGCCTAGTGTGCTCCTGCCCACCCCTGAAATGGCCATAAAAGTTTGCCAACCCCTGTGTTAGGCCAAGGTAACACCCCTGACAGCAGATATGAGGTGCCCAGCTTTTATCCTGATCTCCAATTTCACATCCAAAGTAATACTTGTAAGCAAATCTCACCTCTTGGTTAGGTTGTTGCGTTGATCACACGAGTATATTTGCCACAAATGTAGCAAAAATTGTCCGGTTTATTAACACAGCTGAACCTACTCATCTTTAGCTCCAAACAGACTCACTATGGCCTAGCTGTACTATCCAATAAGATGGCTTTGCACTAGAGACAAGCGCTTGGTCAATCTCGCCATATTTAAACCAATTTCTGAGGTCAGCTCACTGACTTGCCCAGCCGCTGCTGGAACATGCATGCCACCAAATTTACAATTTTGTAAAAAAAATAAAAAATAAAATAAAAAAGTAATATACTATGGCCTACTATGTAAAAACCAAATACTATACTATTGGCCTGTTTAATTAAGGCTATCATGGGCGAACCTGGGAGATCCTGGATTGAAAACATCTGCCAACTATTGGGAAATGATTTTTAAGAAATCCATTCCGGGTTTGTTGGATCCCCCAGGTTCTCCCATGATAATAGATCCTCTTCAGTCCTAAGAGCTTTAATAAATCAGGCCCCGAGTATGAGTAACATTTTAAGCTTCACTCTGCATGCTACTCCTGTGTGCAACACCTCATTCTTTCCCTCTGGGCACTCCAAGATTTTTACGGTCCTAGCAATGCCCCTGGCACCCAGGTTTGTATTGCTGTCTGGCATTGGAACTGCAATGGGGCAGCTCCTTGGGAGTCCTGAAGAGGTGGCTGCAGATAAATGCCGTCCTATTTAAACATACAAACTATTCTCCTGACTTGTTTGCCATACGCAGTTTTTGTGTTTTAAGAATTAATGAAGTGAGGTTGGGGAAGGAGAATTCTACAATTCTACTCCTACTACTAAAACTATTCAAGAAAAATGAAAACCTGAAATCTGTATTGTACGATGAAAGAACATAGATATATTCAGGAATTGTCCAGCTTTACCTGTTTTCTGAGGAGGATACGACGATTCTCCCAGTTTGTAGTAAGGCCTCATATCCCTCTTCTGTGGCTCAGTAGGTTTTAGCAAATCTGCTTCTGGGACTGGAAGTCCTGAAATAAAATTGGACATCACATGTGTGGATTAAAACAATCGGTGCCTACCAAAAAGTAATTTGTAAACAATTCTGTAACAAAAGCTCAGCACAGAGAACCATGCAGCAGTGTCCTCCCGGCCCCTTTTAGCCGGGTGCACCACCCAGCACTTTTCAGTGGTTATTGAAAAGTTTGGTCACAATACCGGGGTTGTCACCCACCTACAATTTCTTCCCAACCGACTTAAAAAAATGCCTTGGTTTAACAATGATGCAGCAAAGAAAAGGTTTTTTAACCCGAATGAAATGAAAGAGCTGCAATACCGCAACAGCATTGGGTCACATGCATTACTGCCAGGCTTCTAGGAGTAAACAAGCTGTAAATCAGATTTGCTTAGCAGTGTTCTACACGTCGTCAGCTGGGACAAAGTAGTTAGAAAGACATTCTTGTATTCAGCAAAATCCATTTTTTTTTAAATGGAAAAATTTAAAAATGACAAATCTCATTACTGCAATACATCATAGAAGCTCAATAGAAATGATAAACTAAAGTAAAGCTTGTCAATTAGAAAAGTTTACTCTGCAAAGTGAATGACTGTAAATGGGGTAAACCTAAGTTCCCTCCGAATAACCCATCATACGGATTATAAAGGAGGTCTGTACAGATAGTTACAGACAAGGCTGCAGACATAAAGAAAATATTTCTGAGATATTCAAGTCACCTGACCTGGGTTATTTGTGGATTTCCTGTTGAACAAAGAATGCATTGTGTAAATGACAGCAACAGTTCTGTGAAAACCTCTGAGGATGGTGGATGGCAGAGACAGGCTTTGATTCAACAATATTTTTTTTTTTTAAGGAAAAAAAAGGTGCAAGGTACAAAAACATCAGCAATAGGAAATGCAAGATCACATGAGTGGCAAATAGGAAATGCAAGATCACATGAGTGGCAAATAGGAATGGCAAGCAATAGAAGACAGTAGTTAACACAAGTTGAATGAAGAAGGTACAAACATTGCATTGTGTGAAACATGTGGAATAACCAAGTAATCATGCCAAATCAAGTCATAAACAAGGAGACATAGGAGTAGAAATGACAAGAGGAAAGAAAGCAAAGGTGGGAAAAAAGAGGCAAAGGCGAAGAAAGGAACCCAGGCAATGCAGATGGCCCATAACGTGTAAGCACCTGAGAGGGCTCACCTACAGCTAAATGTAGACATGGAGAGGCCAGGATGCTAAAGGGTTATCCAAGGCTCCCAGGTAGACTGGAATCTATCATGAGAGTCAGCCAGGATGCTTCAACCTCCCCAAACAAAATCCAGTCAGTCCTCCAGGCCCTTGTGATTGTTTGTTGAGCTGCTAGCAACAAAGCTGATCAATTTCCTTTGAGCCCTGAAGGAGGGACAGGTAGGGAAGATGTACAAAGCGCTGTCAGGTGCACAGTTCTGTGCAACAGAATCGTATACAGAAGCCCAAAACCCAGCAAGTTTTAGGCAGGACCACCAGACATGGAGCATGTCCTCCAATGCGTCTTACCAATGAAGACAGTGGGTGGACACCTCAGAGGAAGGGGTTAGGTACCAGCAGAGCAATACCTCGTACCCAGACTCCTGGGCAGTTAATGGAGCAAGAGGTCGACTTCATCCGGACATCGCCCCAATACTCGACAGATCTAGTGCATGCAAGATCTGACTCACATAAAGTGGAGATTGAGGGGGAGGGAAAGTAATAAAATGTAGATAAAGCAAAGAAATAAGGCTTGGGGTCAGGGAAGATGGGAGGCCGATCTCTTCAAGAGAGGTGATAGCAATGGGGCATCCCACATTTCTGATGGATGGGGAGATCCAGTGATGCAATTGCTGAGGGGGGATCTTGTACACGGAGTGAAGCCTGTCCCACGGCCAGACACCCGATAAACCCAGTGGATAGACAAGTATGAGGTCCTGAGAAGTCCACCAGTGAAAAGCCATCGGATTGGTGTAACCAGGAGGAAGTATAGGAAGGACTTGTTTTTTTAATGCAAAGAATAAGAAGCATCATAACGTTGGACATTCCCAAGGGAGGATCTGGGCAACTGCTGAAGATATGGCTGGGGAGACCAAGGTCTGGGCTGTCTTAATCTTGAATTCAGAAAGCTCATTGCCACTTCAAAGGAACATCAGAACTTTCCCTTTGTTCTTGTGTCAGAGGGGGGAACAGAAAAGACACTACAGGCTTATAAAGGGGATAGCGAGCATCTACTTGTAGTCACCTTACTGGGAAACGTGACATTATCTTAAAATCTCCCCCTCCCTTCCAATGATTCTCATCTCTCCAATATGGACATCCACCTCCATCACAGTGGGACCCATTGAATCTCCTTCATCATGGGCCTAGGATCTCACTTGTTCACCTCATGATGAGGGAAGACTTCATGCTGCCCCTACACATCTTTTGAGGATTGGCGATCTCTGAAAGGCCAAAACTCGGCGGACTTTCAATATTTAACATAAAAACATGAAATACCCAGGATCTAATGGATTCACTGTTTTACAAATTGAAGCCTAGGGACTCCCCCCTACAGATTGTCCCTGAAACAGCTAGAGGTCAGATTCTCTGAAAGCTACGATGGCTTATATGAAATTATGAGAGGAGGACTTGCATTTGACCAGTTGGAGGATTGGCAGGAGATGGCTCTTGGTGTTTTCAGAGTTTTGGTTAACCTTGGTTTATTGGAATCCAACTATAAGATTTTCTCTGAGGCGGTATATGCTACCTGCAAAGATTTCTAACTCTACTTTCGAGGTTGTGGCCAAGCAGGTACTATGGCCCCGATTTATTAAAGTTCTCCACGGCTAGAGAGGATGCGCTTTCATCAGTGAAGCTGGGTAATCAAGCAAACCTAGAATGGATTTCCTAAAAGGCATTTTCTATTTGTTAGCAAATGTATTCAATCCTGGACCAGAGCCATTTCAGGTTTGCTGGATCACCCAGCTCCACTGATGAAACTGTATCCTCTCCAGTCTTGGAGAGCTTTAATAAATCAGGCCCTATGTCTCATGTTTGGTGGTCTTGCCCCAAGGTAAAGTGATGACCCATTGAGGTGACTGAATTTCCCTAAATCACCCCAAGGTGCTTTATTTAGCAATCTTGACCTCTCTCCAGACCCCTATTCAGGTTTCTTAAATATATTTATCCAGCAGCTGCAATCACTATTTCCAAACATTGGAAATCTGCTACTCTACCTTTGGATTATATCACAGCAAAACTAAATTGGATAATGTTTAACGAACCTTGTGTATCTAAAGGAACAATCTGGATGCTATACACAAGATCCTTGGACAAGCCATGTTTATTGACATAGTTAGTTACGTTTAAAAAAATCCATCAGGTTCACCCACTAGTGAAGAAAACATATCCCAGATAAAACCCTATAGACATAGTTTATCCAGAGGGCATATTTCCCTCGTTTGGAGGCTTCCCTTTTCTTTCCTTCCCTACTGTTCTTCCTCTTTAACCCTTTTTTTATTTGGTGGGTAATTTTATAGATTTTAGATTGTTATAGGAGTTATAACTTTTCATGGTCAGGTATTAAGCGTTTATATTGCTCCCCACTCTACTTGAAATTTTTTTTAAATAAAAGTAAAAATTAAAATATATAATGAGAAAATAAAAATAAAAAAAAGTATATTCCCTTGCCTGAAGTGGTATTCAGTAATATGTAGTGGCCAGGCCTTTATATAATTATATTTATTTAAAAGAAAAGAGAAAGCAGGGTTTTATTTTTTATATATTTTGTGTGTATGAATACAAAACAAAGATAGCATAAGTGTAATACAATTTAAAAAATAATGTCATTGAAAGATGCCTTAACCTATTTCTCATGATGGGAGTAAATGGTTATATCTAGACAGATAATAAATAACTTAATGTATATGAACTGAGTCAGAATAATACCTGTCTAGATATAAGCCATCATGAGAAATGGGATTACATTGTAAAAATGAAAATATATTACAGTTATGCTATCTTTCTTTTGTATTCATACACAAAATATATAGCTCTTTTGGCCTCAAAAAACCCCGCTTTCTCTATCTCTTTTCTTTAAATTAAATGTTGAAATATAAACTGGGTATTTTGAAATGGTGGTCACAGAAATCACCGCTAGGAGCACTGGAGAATTCAGTAATTGAGGGTCTGGAGTCACCTTACAGGGTTTTTGAGAACTTTACAATGAAAATGTTTAATATATCATTGCTTTTATAGCAAAGGATAGCTTAATGACAACAGTTTTTATCATATTATATATTTTCCCAAAAGCCATTTCCTGCTAAGTATACTAATAGCATAAAACAAATAAACTTTTGGGTTTTTCATTACCCAGGGACTGTAAACTGGCATAGTTTTCATTCATGACTTCCATGTACAATTGCATCTGCCCACGGTTCAGGTTCCGCCATTCTTCCTCTGTTAGGTACACGGTCACGTCATTGAATGTCACGTGCATCTATAGAAGAAGAGAATCAATCATTTAATGTGAGAAGCACAAAATGTATAAACAAAATTTAGCAAATAATGGCCAACTCCTAGTGGTGGCAGATGTGAGCAGGGACATCAATGGGCTTTTCTGCTTGGTGCTGCCAATTAATAGGAATATTGGCTGTGCCAAGAAACGACAATCCCTGTAATAAATCTATATTGTGAAATATCATCAGGACGACAAGTCCTGGAAAGATACAATGTGTCCCCTGAATGGATCTCAAGGACATTTGGACAAGGAATGGTGTGAGTAGTTTCACATATATGAATAAAAAACAAACACTTAAAGGTCAACTCCAGGCAGATATAAAAGGCACAAATATCCAACACTGCAATCATTCATGAGTGAGATTCCACCTCTACCACACACATACATACATTACATACACAGGTCTTTTCCCTGTATCACTCTTCCAGCACACACATTCATCTCCTACACCCTACTCACTGCTATACTCCCCTATGTAATCCTTATCATTGTATGTCCCTTAAGCTGCGTACACACTTGCAATTTTTGTCGTTGGAAAGGATCTTTCACGATCCTTTCCAACGACAAGGACAGTTGGCTGTCATACCCTCTGCACTTTTCTCCTTCATATACTGCCTGTTAAGACACCTTTTTAGCATCCTTCCTATCAGAACCTTGATAATCATCAAACACAAACATATTCTCGCTTCCTGTAATACTATCCAAAAGAACAGATAGCCACCTTCTGCTGGAGGTCACTGATAAGACTTTCAACAGGCTGTTCCTTTGCTTGACAATCCAGCTATTACATGAGGGCAACCAACACAGGACAAGCCAATCTGAGGTGTAGCTGCCAGCACAAAACATTCCTTAAGAGTTGGTGAGCCGCCTTGGCCAGTCTCAGCATTGCTTATATTTTATAGTCTTCTCCATGACTCATTCTGTGAATCCTCATTAGTCTTCTGGTTGCATAGCCTCCAAGCATTACACGTTTCATCTCTAACCATACCAGTAGCACACTTAAGAGAATGCATACATACATGTTTATGATACTTCTGAGCATACCACCAAGCATACACAACCTTATGTGGGACAAAGACCTTTAGCGCCTTCAAATGTAAAGCAACATGTTGTAATTTATTTATTTATTTTTTTAAGTTGACTGTGTCTAAATAGACAGATTTCACTAACAGACACGGTAATAGGAAATCCTGTTCATTAGCAATTGTGGACCCTGGGTTTAAATGATTTCGCAGCAGAAAAGGTTAGGCAATAGACTATCAGCCAGGAACACAATGTAGGCAAGGCAATGAAGACCCCGACCAAAGTTTAGCCTAATAAAGAACCATTTCAGATTGTACAAATATTCAGATATACTACCTTGTGTGAACATTCTCAAGGTTGGGTGAAAGCATATTTAACAGGACAGAATTATTCTAGGACTGAAGTTAGGTGTCTCAATAGGAAGTCAATACCTAGCTGGTGTAAGAAATATTATTTTAACAAAAAGAAAAAGAAAAAAAAAAGCTAGTACTAGAGATAGAGTAGTTAGAGCCAAAATAGCAGCCATATACACCATACAGAACCTAAGCAAGTGGAACAGTTATCCAGAAAGTGGACCCCTAGTAGCATCGGTAAATAAGTGGATCTGCTCTCTGTGACGCTTACTACAATTAGAACAACTTTAAGGACAAAATGTGTTTTTTTTTACCCTTTGGCATAATATTTGGAAAACCTATACAATCCCCACTATTTGCTAAACTAATAAATACAACAATGGGTGAGCAGAATAAAAGTAAGTTACAAAACCAGCAAATTTGTTTGGATACTTATTCCAGGGTAAAAGCTGCTCAGCCGGATATGGACTCCTGGACTTACACAGGGCCCAATCAGGAGATGAAGAACCATAAATACTTCTGGTCTATAAAGAGTAAAAGAATGATTTCAAATAATTCCAGGTGTCACTGCAGGAATACAGTGTACCAAAAGTGAAAAAGACAAGTAATCGAAATTAGGGAAGCTTGCTGTATCTCCTTCCAACAGGTCTTCCATTCCTCTCATGCAACTGAAGGCCAAGAAAGATGAGGTTCAACCTGCTGGGGCCACGGCTTGATAAAGCACTTAGTCAAGTTGTTGGGGCAGTTAGGTGATGCAGGATTACCTGGACTACTTTGCTGCAGGGAGAACATAAGTGTGCGACCCCCCGGCTCTCTCCACCAGGGGCGAGCAGAACAAAGGGCTTGTCCAGGGGCAGCCAAGATCAGGTACTGGGAAGGATGCTAACGAGAGGCAAGGTCTAAGCAGACTGAGGTCAGTCCAAGAGACAGGCAAGCATAGTCCACGCACAGGAAAATGCAGGCAAGCATAGTCCACGCACAGGAAAATGCAGGCAAGCAATGTGGTGGAGTGTAGCTGGGCTAAGTCTTAGGTAGGCTGAGGACACAGCAACCAGAGCCTGGAACAGGCAAGGTATAAATAAAATTGGAACCAGGAACTACTTTAGCTGCAAATACTCTGAAATCCCGGTCAGCCGTACACAGCCTCAGAGTAAGTGCGGGGGATGCTAAGAAAGCCTCATCTTTTCACAGCTAAAGGTAGGATGAAAATGCTGCAAGACGCTGGGGAAATATTATGTGGGCGGAGTGGTAACATAAGTATTCTATGTTCAGAAACTCAAATAATAAGATTTCTCTTTTTAATCTGCTCATTAAAAAGGACTGGAAAATAAATGTATACCTTACCACTGGAACCCTGGGTAAAGAATGAGAAAGGAGAGATCAGGAAGTGGTGGTGGTTGAACCTTTTCATAATGCCTTGTCTCTAACACCTTCAGGTTGCCAAAAAGTTAAACATCTCCAAATGCAGAGTTTGTACACATTCACGTGTAAAACTGATGCCACAGACACCATTGCAAAGCTTGGCAATTCTAGTAGTACAAAAATGTGAATAGTTATTCCCAGATTCTGCTCAAACTGATCAATGTAACTGTAGGGGATTGAATAAGCGTCTACCCCGTAGACTGGTCCGGTCTCAGTTTGTCCTTCTCGAGCTCGGGAGAGTGATTTTAGTACGAAAGAAAACACACTTCACACCATGGATCTAAAGTCAGTATCTCTCAAAATTTATTAGGCAAAATTCTGGTTTATATATATGAAAGCAGAAGGAGCGTATATAATATAATACATCAAGACATAACATAAAGTAGAGGAACTCAGTGAAACATCTGAAGAGAGTTGACCTTGTACTTTTTTTTCACAGAATTCTCTAGAGCATAGGAGAAACGCAAGAAAGATAACATTTTGTCAAGCAAGCATACTTAGGATACAAAATGGAGTTTCTGAAGACACAGGCCTTTTCCCTCTCAGTAACATCATTCATAGATTGCTCCAAAAGTACTTTTAAACCAAATTTGATGTAAAATCTCATAACCTGTATCCTGCTATGTTGTGATTTATGTTAAATGTATCTGTAACAATGAAAAGAGCAAAGAATACAACTGCCTGGGTATTATAAGTAGTGTGGTAAGTGACGATTCTTTAACTTCTTCTACAGTAAATAAAACTTCATTTTAAACTGGATCTCAAGACGAGTTCCATGGTGCCAGGTCCGTTCCTACAATTCATCTTGATTGTAGCTTCCAGGTGGCATTAACGCTTTAGATGTAAATGGAGGGCACAACACTGCACCCCTCCATTTTCCGGGACATAGAAGATGAATCTGCCCTACATGATCAGACTTCATACCCCACTAGCTCTTGACTTCAGTCAGTGGTATACTCCAATGTACGTCTTTGTAGTGATTCTAGGAGCCTCCATCCATAGGAACATTTGAAGATGATCACCTTTGTTTCTCTACCATTAAAGTTTATTCGGTGGCTATCAGTAGTGAGACCTTCTATCAAAAGAAGAAGGTTCCTTCCAAGGTCTGGATAATCTGGAACCTTAGAATAACTCATGAAGTTATGAGGGAATTCAAGCATTGATATTTTAACCTGAACAAAACCTGGGGCAATCACAATTGTAATCTACAGAACTATGAACACAAGTATGCTATCCTCCTACATTTATAGTTACCATTTGATGCTACCCCACTGATGGTCTAGACCAGTGGTCCTCAACCTTTTGGACGTCACGGACAACTAAATTTACAGACTCCGGACCGCGCATGCACGGAGAGCCGTGTGTCACTCAAAGGGGAAGAAACTTCTCCCAGAGTGACATCATGATGCCAGAACCCACCTTCTCTCCCATTGCAGGCTCAGACCTGTCCAGGGACACAACCCGCCCACTGCCCGGAGCCTGAGATCCGTTAGGCCGGATCGAACTACCGGCTAGGCCGTATCTGGTCTGCCGACCCCTGCTCTAATAGGTCAAAGTTTTATAAACTGTATATACAATTCCACAAAGTATTGTTCAAACAAGTCTGACAAACTTAGGACTAAGCTGTCCAATGAAGGAAAATTCGCTGGGGTGATTATGTAGATTTTAGCTTCGGCAACTGAGTTCTTTAAACAACAGACATTACATCAAAGAAGCAAAAGGAGAGCCTGAAAAACACAAAAGTGAAAATCTCTACTTGCCTGCCAATAAGGAAAAATATTTTTTATATTTTACTTACTAGAAGAAAAAGTTAAAACAATACTTCTATATTTTGTATTTAAGGATTATAATTTCACAGAACAAATATATTAAAATTAAGTTTATAGACTTTAACATACTTAGAGAAAGTCTATAAAGTGTCAACTCTATCCATTGACTACTACCTGCTCATTACCCAACATGACCAAGGTTTCTTTTTTTTGTGAAGATACCGTGAAAAAGTTTCCTTCTCTTGTTCCTTACAC
The DNA here is from genome assembly GCF_032062135.1 of Pyxicephalus adspersus. Classification (NCBI taxonomy): domain Eukaryota; kingdom Metazoa; phylum Chordata; class Amphibia; order Anura; family Pyxicephalidae; genus Pyxicephalus; species Pyxicephalus adspersus. The sequence continues at coordinate 146,629,788 of NC_092862.1, forward strand.
TGATTGAATAAGAATAATAGGATAGAGATATCTGACAAGGAACTGTAATACACAATCACTAGGAAACAGGTAAATACGTTTGTCAAAATAAGGTTTTCATTTTGATGAACTTGGACTCAAGGAACTAGAAATTACAGATAGTAATAAACCTTAATTATCAAAATTAGAACTTAATACCTAATGTTACAATACCTTTCATTAACCAGGATCTCTTCATAATACAGTAGGGCTACATGAAGGCATGAGAACACGGTGCATGCTGGTGATGTCCGCCATATTGTGACATCCTCAGCTCTGGCAATGTCGTGTTTTTATAGTGGTCTCTGTGGGCAGACACAAGACCCATGACAGATGTTACATGGCTGATAAGTTGTCAAGCTGCAGTGTTTATACCGGTATATCTGTTATCTGGAAGTGTCAGGATCACTACCCTCCTGGTAAACAAAATAAGTTTGCTCCAGATCTTCTCAAAATGTCAGCAAAATGTTTCATGAACCCAGAAGGTCTCTGTGTTTTCAGGCGAGGTAATACCGCAGATGAGCTGCTGATCAGATCTCTCTGTCCCTAGACTTCCATCAATACTTCTATATTTGTATTCATTTATAACATAAGGAATACACGAGAAAAATACACAATCATGAGTGAAAACATCCAAAGGTGGGCAGCACACGCGGAGGTGTGCAAAAACTTATTGTGAGGAATTGGGAGTTTGTGAAACATAGAAATAAAGGAAGCGGTTCAATCTACTAGGCTTCACTTACAATTATCACTTTTGGGTGTAAGTGGCTTTTAATATTACCATATACACAGACTAAAGCTCTACTAGTGCCTTACCTTCAGTCTCGTACTCTTCCTTCTACACACTGAAATTGCTCACTCTGATTTCACTGTACACAGCGAGCTTCTCACAATGTGAAATAAACTATAAAACCAGTTGGCTAGATCCCAAGTCACTTCCTGTCTGGAGGATATCCAGTATTATCTTTCCTTCATAGCCAGCTCATACAAGCTAGGCTGCCTGACGCATCATGAAAACACACAATAACTGACATGCAATGCGTTAGCAAACGCACCTGTAACAATATGGAAGTCGTTTTGTGGGACTTCAAACGTTGAGAAGGGTTAAAGAATGCATCAAAGCATTCAGATGCAGCTCAAATAAAAGGTATACTTATCGTATTGAAGGTGCACAATGATCTAAAAGAGCTCCAGCAGATCACACAACTCGGGTTTCCCCAGGGAAAGCTTGTTGTGCTTTAACTGCAAAGAATCTGACTGACTTTCTTTATATGTGTGCAGAAACAAAGTTCTACAAAAATATACAAAGTTCTCAACCAGCTTGTTCCATAACTCCTATTTGTTATTCAGCCTTGGTATACATGATCTAATTATTATATTTCCAGAGGTTCTCCTTCTCATGACCTGCCGAGGCATCAACAACTACAATCTTCTTATCGGGTCACTGCAAACAAGAATGGGAAGGGGGACACAAGATGTTCACAAAGACACACAAACATAATACGTGAATTCAATATTTCATAGAGAAGTGGCTCTGTATAAATGCCGCGCTACTCCACCTACAGAAGCACAATGCACAGAAAATCATGCAAGCTGTTCCTTCAAAACTGCAGCACACAGCAATGCACGGCTGGAGTTAAGCAGCTCTGTGCTGCGAGTTTGGAGTGCTAAGTAGCCCACCAATGTATTTGATGTGAGCTTCCTCATGCTGGGGTATTTTCATGTGTAAATGGATATATCATTACAACTAGTGGGGGGTGAATCCTTAAGGTTCATTCACACCTTTTCAATATGGTGCACTGCAGGAAGGAATGTTCTAATAATGTCATTACTGCAAGCAAATTATGCATAGGCTGGAGTAAATGGGACCTGATCCTCACTAGCCTGCATCCTTCATTCAATACCAAAGATTCAGCCTCATATGTTGATCTATATCAGCGGTTGCCAGAGGGGGGCCCACGGGCCAGAGCCGCAGACCGGTCCCCCGATAGACAGACTTGTGATGGGAGAGTGGGGGGGTTCTGGCATCATGATGTCACTATGGAGGAAGTTTCTTACCCTTTGTGTGACACATGGCTCCCCATGCATGCGCGGTCCAGATTCCGTGCATTTAGTGGTCCGTAGGGCTAAAAAGGTTGGTGATCAATGATCTATATACATACAAGGTGCAAGTCAAACGTTCCTAAAATTTGTTCATTAAAAATTGTGCACTTACATAATAAATGAACTGACTTTATGTCCTCCATAGTAGTCTCCTGCTGCATTGGAGATTCCTAGTGATCCTGGAGGGGATACTTCGTGGAGTCACTGCATTGCATGCTCCATTAAAGTGGGACAGAATCTTTTTTTGGAATTTTTGGCACCTGGTATGCAGCCTGAGAATGGCCGCCCTTCTAGATTGACGCTAACCCATTAATACATTGCAATATTTGCATACGTTCCTTGCTGGCATCAGTACTAAGGGCTGGAGAGCAGTATTCAGGAATCCACATACAGCACCCCGCTGGCTCCTCACACAAGCCACCATCTTCCTCCATTACATAGAGGAGCACAATGTCTTTTTTCCCTTTATTAACCTAATATAGACCCAGTCTAAAAGAAAATATAAAAGAAAAGATATTGAACAAAATTTAATTCCTGTGTTGATGGCACCGAAGAAGAGAGGAAAGGCAAAAAATATGGTGGTGGCACCAAGTGATGAGTTCCAGGATTAAATATGGCTCCCAAGGAGTCCACAAGTAATGCAGATAATAGAGGAATATTTCATATTGTTGAATAGAATTTTATCTTTAGGAGCTGTGCAGCACTTCCAATATATATATGTCTCCTAGATTACGTTACCATTGGCCCTGGGAAAATTGGCAATTTCAATTAAAAGGAATTGGGCTTTAAATACCAGAATCAGTATAAAAGTTAATGTGTGATTTACCAAGTACAAAACGGAGAAGGCTAACAAATGGCTAACAGCATAGGTAAGAATTTTCATTTGGTTCTATTTCGGCCACCCGGATCCATGTCGGTTTGGCTATGCAAATAGTAACTTTCTAAAATAAATATTTACATAGGTAATGCCATGACAAATCTTAAAGCCTTGCAATACCCCACTCAGGAACTCTATAGGATAGGTGTGGGGCAGCCTTATCACCACAGAAAACATCAAGGAAGTTCTGTGCAAAGCTGGGGGTCTGAAAGCTTTTGTCTGTGCTGACAGAATTAAAATGAATTTGTTATTCACCAAAGCAGGGCAAATGAACAGATTCCCCTCTCCAACTGCACGTATTCACCTTCCTGGCCGTCACCCATTACTCTGCTGTGTGAAATATCTGCAAGGTGTAAAGACAGCCGTGTGGTGGCTCCAAATGGTCAGCCGTGAGGACTCTCCCCAACACTTTGTGATAGCACTGAACCAATCACCAGAACTTTGACGTGACCCTCCATACTTTAGGGTATTGTCTTTGTTGTCTTTGCACCTTACTGACATAAGAGTGGGGAAAAACACAGAACAAGGACAATGAACGTCCGGGGAGAAGAGAAACTTATCACACGCACGGCTCCAAGACTTTTCTAGAGCTGCCCCCACTCTCTGGAATGGTCTTCCTCGTCCTATTCGGCTTGCTCCTACTTTCTGCTCATTTAAAAGAGTGCTCAAAACCGAACTCTTCAACCTCACCTACCCGTCTTCTTCTGTCTCCTAAACCCTCACTACTTCCCACCATTCCATATCCCCCTCCTATTGTATGATACTTCCCCCACCTCTTAGATTGTAAGCTCTTCAGGGCAGGGTCCTCTCCTCCTCCTGTGTCATTGTCTGTATCTGTCTGTCATTTGAAACCCCTATTTAATGTACAGCGCTGCATATTATGTTGGCACTATATAAATACTACAAATAATAATAATAATGGCAACAAACTTCCATGGAGAAGAGCATGAAAGCCAACTTGTGTTTCCCTGTGAGTTTTTGGCCATTTGTTATGTTAGTTTAGTGATGTCTGCCTACCCCACAGGTTCTCCTTAGTCATGTGAGATTTACATCAGAGCTTATTAAACTTTATAAAATGATGTAAACCCTCATTACAGCTGTGATTTACCAAGCATACCTTGGCTTTTGATCTGTTGTTTTTCTTTAGATGTTCTTCCAATTGTACAAAATACTTACCTATAACTGGGAATCTCCGCTGAGCTTGCAGTTCCTATTGCACAAGCACGATACTCAGCTCTTTTATATCTTGTCCACAAGGACCCCCAGGTATTCAGGGTCTTGAAATGAGACGCATCCAAAGGGGGATGCAGTGGTCTATGTATGGTTTACTGATCGATGTGTGCAAAGGAGGTTTATACCTGGAACACGGGAAATTCCTATCACCGATAACATTGCCCACCAATAGCTGACATCAATATATCAATCTGTCCTTGTATGGCAGCCAAGCAATATTTTAGCAAATATAATAATATAAGGGAAAGATTCAAATATGCTTTGCCAAGAATATGAAGGCTACGTACACACGTCAGATGATTCTTGTCCGAATATTGTTTCAGGGCTAGTATTAGACAAGAATCTGATGCATGTACAGTGGGCGTCCGACATTGTTCATGGATTCGTGCCGGCAGATCCACAAACGACGAATGAGTAACGACCAGTAATGCAAGTGAAGGGGAGAAAGCTGGCTCTCCACCCTGCCCATAGAGCAGAGCGGCGCTGTACGTACAACATTCGTTCATTTTTCAGTCTTTCAGGAAAGTGTGTATGTAGCTTAAGAATATATTAGGAAACAAACCAGAGCACAGAAACACACGTTTTCCACAAACAAGAGAAAACACAACTCTTCTGATTCCGCCATTTTGTTTACAGACTTCATTATAGTCCCATCTTGTACCCTGGCAAAGCAATGAGCCGACCAAGCGGCACACACAACCAATGGGAATTGGATGCAAACGTTTTCCAACACTTTCATTGCAGCTTTATATCACTGAAGATGTTCACTGGTCTCAGAATTATTATGTACTGATGTTTTATAATTTAAAAATGAATTAATATTGGAATTACCAGACTTGCCCTGACTGGTTGAGGACCTATGATATACGCAACCAAATATAAATGCAACACAGAATAAAAGGAGAGAATCAGCTGCCTGTCTAAACAAGTAAGCGGCTCTGGGGACAGTGCAAATCCACGTCAACATTCTCAAAAGACCAATCTCCATTGACTACGAATAGCATCATAAACAGTCAGCACTCAGAACAAACTATAACTACAGCAAAAGATTTGAAACATTTTGAGCCAGAAATCTGTCCAACCTGCTATCTATGAAATGCCGATTATACCAAACATGCAGTGATGAAGGCTGTGCATAAGACGACTTCCTTTGAAACTTTGCTACAACAAAGAGGAATTAAAGTTGCAGGTTCTGTGATTGCGAGTTTCCATGGAAGATTACAGGTGCTGTGCATGAGGGAATTCGAAAATAAAATATTTAAGCTGCAAAAAATCTAAACAATAAAACAGAGAATTCAATTAAGCAATGTTCCTGATTCAAGGAAAGTTTACTGAAATCACACAAGGATTATGGGAAGTATAAGAGATGGCTAAATTTGTGCAAAGTTTTAGCACTTAGGCCACGTACACACCTCAGATGATTCTCGTGTGATAATCGGTTCACGGCTGATATCGGAGGAGAATCTAGCATGTTTACAGCGCTCGTCTATCACTCCGACAACTGTCCCGGCAGGTACACAGATGACTAACGAGGAATGAAAGTGAATGGGAGAGAGCGCAGTGTGTGCCTTTCCGTTGTTCTCCCCCTCCATAGAACAGAATAATGCAATATGTACAGCACGTGTTCATGCACCGTGAAGTCTTGACATTGGAAAGGATTGTAAAAGATTATTTCCAAAGACAATTATTGCACACGTGTACCCAGTCTTACAGAGAGCACATACAATTCTATTGTCCATTCACAGTTAAACCTGGATGGCTTTATTACTGCACGTTCATGAATGGACAGATTTCTCAATATGCCCTATTGGGTGTAACATATACCTAGCATTATTCAGCTGCAAGGTACAGGCAGACTTACGAAAACATTTACCACCAATGCAGCCATTTTATATTCATTCACATCCATTGTGCTTCAATTCTCAACATAGACACAATGCAATGCCATGCTGAAATCAATTTCCAATAGACTCAGATCACAGCAATGTGTTGTCTTCATACGCACTTGGTAAAAATGAAACACTCAGCACAAATGCAATATGCTACAATGCATCACAATGTGCAAAAAAGGCAACAATATAAAGTATGGGAAACATACTGCAAATAATGCAATTCATTCAAAAACAAAGAGCTGCACAAAAGCACAGTTGCACTCAAATGTTTTTTTTTAAGAACAAAGAGCAATGAACATGGCGTAAATTTGACTTAATTGAACTACAACAATCCTAATTAGAGATCCCTGGCCCACACAACTCCTCGTGAAATATTATCAAGGAATGGTGCATATGGCTGGAGTAGGGTATCAGGCAACTGCGAACATTTCTTTCGTTAGGCCAAAATGAGCACATTTCTCCCTAACATAAGTGTGTAACTATCTAAGGTCAGTGGGTACTGGATTGGAATGCACAGGATTTGGTTTTTTACAATACAACAAAGGTTGGTGCATGAATGCTAGCTCTGTCTGTTACTATAACGTTCAGGACGAAACTACACAATCCTCAGTCCATGTTTGCAGCAATTTTCATCTATATATGCTGATATACACGGCTGTCTGTGTATAAAGTGTGACCATTCAAGTCTACAAAAGCTTGTTAAAATCTCTTTAACAACTAAATCACTGAGAGACACATATGTGCACGAATACTAAACCTCCCCAAACTGCCCCACATAAAACCCTAAATAAGGACTTCAGATTACCTTAGCAGGGAGTGTCCTGGCCATTGTAATGTGCAGAAAATCCTGCGACAAAACACGCAGACATAGATGGATGGAGTTTGTATAGCCTTCTATCAGCAGCTTCTCCCATAGACAATCTGCTGGTAACTGAATACTGGAAGACCAAAACTTCCATCAGCCTGGCTATGCAGGTGGTTGGGATTGTGGGGAAAAAAATCACAATTACTATTAATTATAAACACCTGCAGCCATTTCCCCAGAAAACATAGAACAGATTAGCTGCTGCCATAAAAGATCTGTGTAACGCTTTTGGCTGCATATGTGGAGAAGTTTGGAAAGTTTCAACATGAAGAGATTTGATTTTTAATCTCGATTTTCTTGCAAAGCTAGCTGTGCTTTACTTCTTGTTTGGTTGAAGCAGCACATCATTATCTGATGGGTTTTAAACTAGACCTTCCTCTTCATTTCTGGTCAGCCTATCTACCTCACCCTGACGCTGAAACAAAATTAGCTGCAAAACAACTTTAAATATCGAGTTTTAATTATAGAAAACACCTTGCTTCTGGGAGTCTCGACCGATGTCACTACACCTCACACTGGGTACCGGGAATCCCCGCGCTCAATGCCTTAGCAGTGAGGACCTTCAATGACCTGATGATCAGAGCAAGCTTTATAGTAACACATGTGGAATGATGATTATAAATGGAAATCCCTGAATGCATAAGCATGAATCCCTTATAGATGGTCACACCACCCGGCACTTTTCAGTAACCGCCCGGCTGTTTTTGGGTGGTTACTGAAATGTTGGGTCACAATACAGGGATGGCAATACTGCCACCCACCTACAGGTTCTTCTCATCCAACTTGAAAAGTTGCCTAGGTTAAACACTGAACTTATAGGATTCATCACATATAGGGTGGACACAGAATACGTATGTATAGGATAACCAATCATTTTCTTCAAGAACCAGTGGTGTGAGGAACTCACAGGTATGACAATGGTGAAGTTGTTAGGGGGAAGGTTTAATGGAGAAGTTAACTCCTTAATTTGGAAATAATGCTGACAGAGGGATTTTATTTTAAACATAGAGAAAACTTTTTCAATTTCTTCTGTGAAATATTCTTTCCTGCTCAGTTTATTCTATCCTTGTAAAGTGCATTGCTCAGACCATGTAACTCACTGTGTAACCGTGAGCGTGCACAATAACTCCGCCATCCTTGCTGGGCCGAAGCTGAAGATTCCAAAGCTGGAAGGATGCAGAGAGAAGTCAGAGGGTCTGATGAGTGGAACGTGGACATCGCAGAACCGGAGGACTCACTTTACTAGGTAAGGCCCCTATAATGTGCAAATATATGAAGCTTACCTGTGAATCATAGCCATAAAATTCCAGTTTATTACCACTTTAGCAGCACACAATTTCGGGGTATGTCGGTGATTTTAGAAGTTTGGTGAGTAAATGTCTCCACATGTCCAACACATCAGAAGGAAAATGCGGAGACGTCACCTGAACGTCCCCAAAACATCGGAACTTGAAGAAGAGATGTTGATTCTTTGCAGCGCTGGGTACCAGGTTGGAATCTCAGCCAGGACTATATGCATGGAGTTTGCAGCTTCTCCCTGTGTTTGTGTGGGTTTCTTCCAGGTACTCCAGTTTCCTCCCACATTCCAAAAACATGCAGTGAGGGTAATTGGCTTCCCCCAAAATTGACCTTTATTAAAGACATATGAATATGGTAGGGACATTAGATTGTGAGCTCCTTTGAGGGACAGCTAGTTGCGTGACTATGAACTTTGTACAGGGCTGCGTAATATGTTGGTGCCATATAAATACTGTGTAAGAATAATAATAATAATATCAGTAACGGCTCCATAAATGCTTGTGTGGAACAGGCCGACATTAGCAGGGAATTGCTTCCATTTCAGCAGCTAGATCGGGCTTTGCAGCGATCCCTCCCCGTGGCTCCATTTTTACCTGGCTATACATAGAAATATACAAATATGGCTGTTTGTTTCCTGATTGCAATGGTTTTCTAATACACAGTTAGCAAACCTTTCATATCTTTTTCCTTTCTCTAGAAGCAGCCATGGATTTACAACAATACCAACACTTGTCCAGAAACATTTTACTGCGTACCCGCAAAAAGATTAGAGTCAAATGGGAAAATAGTCCAGATAGCCTCCCCAGCATTATTCCCATTGATAGGGATTACAGGAGGCACAGAGAAGCCACTCCATTTGTATTGTGTGTACTGAAAGGGGGCTATCAGATACAAACTACAAATATATCCTCCTAGTGAATGACAGGAAGGTACACAGTTTTGATTATGTGTCCTTTCCCTCTGTGTTCTCGCAGCAGGATTGTTATAGCTGAGCCCCCGGACACCCACTGTGCCCTAGGCTCCTGCCTGTGTTGCCTTTGTTGAAGCTCAGGCTTAATAAGTAACACGCAAATGTAGCAGAACCTAAGCCGGTGTCACTGGAAACTGGAAGCTGAAAAATAGGAAATCATGCAAAGAACAGGTTGTACTTTGAGTTATTTTAATATGTTGACAGAGTATGTTTCTGCCTTCATTTCTGGGTCACAAGACCTGCACTGCCGAATTTTAAAGTAGAATTAAAATCTCACTTATATATATATAAATATAAATAAATCTACGATCAGGCCGGAGTTTATTGCAGACCATGTCCCTTCTTCTACATCTCATCTTACCTCCCTGATCGTCACCCAGAATTTATTCCTGGCTTCCTTTGTACATCCCGGGAATCACAGAATTACACCTTCACAGCCCAGCCAATCAAGAAGTCCGGAGAAGTTCCCGCACCCTGCGAAGGAACGGGGATAGCCGGGTATGGCTGGTTTGGTATCACTTTATGACTCCTTACAGTTCACTTATTCTTGGATCACTGAAACAACTGGGGAATATACAGAACAGTTTCCAGGTAAAGAAATTCTGGAGAGAGAACTCATTTCCAGGTAAAGGGGGAACCCGTGCCAATGTGAATTGTTTGCAGATTACATTGAGATACATGGCTCCAGGCTCTGCTGGTGATCAGAGTTCATGTAATGTTCTGGCTCTGGTACCATACAGACCTTGCCATCTGACTCACACAACACATTGCATTCTGCAGGTAACCTGATTGTCCGGGTTCTGCATGCCAGGTGTGGAAATGTATATAAAGGAAGAAAACATAGGCCAGCCATTCTCAGCCGGGGTCTCTCCTAAGGATGCTAAGGGGGTCCTCAGATTGAGGCTGATTGACCTCCCATTTGATGCCAGCAAATCTTTCAGGACAAAGCCACGTGAAGAGCCACCTGCAAGCTATTAGGATTTAGAAATCTATCATTGTATCATTAGGTGTAGGTATCATTGTACGGGGAATTCTTTTTAATGGCCCCTATTTTGGGAGGCTTTTACTCCAATGCCACCAAATTGGTTGAATTGGGGTTTCCAGAAACCTAAAATGTATTTCAAGGGTTTATAAGGGATGAAATGGTTGAGAAAGGCTGTGAAAGTCAATATATTGTCTCTTTGCTCATCCAAAGACCTACTAATGACTTCCTCACTCATTACCTCTTTACATGCACAAATACAAGACTTTTCTAGAGCTGCCCTGACTCTCTGGAATGGTCTTCTCTTCCTATTTGGCTTGCTTCTGATTTCTGCTCATTTAAAAGAGCCCTCAAAACCCAACGCTTCCCCCTCACCTACCCGTCTTCTTCTGTCTCCTAAACCCTCACTATTCAGCCACCATTCCTTATCCCCCTCCTATTGTGTGATACCTCCATTGTATCTGTCTGTCATTTGTAACCCCTGTACAGAGCTGATTATTATGTTGGCGCTAAATAAATACTGTTAATAATAATAATATTAATAATACATCAATATAATATATTGATGGCTATTAGCTTTTCATGTGTCTGAGTACCCAACGCCCTCTTGTATACAGAGGATGAACTGGACGTCCTACAGAGGGATGTTGCATGTCACATGACAACCCAGAATACACCCGTGATGTTAGAGAATGATTCACTCTGGTGAATCTAAGTTGTCCTCCCCTACAGTTGCCCATGTAGCGATATTTTTTAGGGCCATCATCCCACATTGCTTTACATTTCCTGGCAGCAACAAATCTCCTTTTAGGCTGGAGGGGCCCTATAGGAGTCTGTGGGGCTGTGCTGCAGGGGAATGTAAAGATTTCAGGCCTCGCCCGTTCAGATCTTGGTTACTAGGTAACTGTAGGGGGGACATCCCAGTTGTCATGGGTCAGAGGTTACCTGTTGTCCAATCATCAACGAGGGTTGTCAGGCTTACCTTTGGCCTCGTTCCCCTGGCAACCATTTCCTGGGTGTGTGGGTGGGGCCTCAGCATCCTCTGTATTATACATAGAAGGTTTTGCACACTCAGAAGCTGGGAGGCAGCACGTGCCATCTGTCAGGCCTCAGGTGACCTCTGACCCCTGGCTTTCAAGCTGAAGTCACCCCCACCTTATATGAGCCATACTGGGGACGTATGCCTATTTAATGTACAGCGCTGCATAATATGTTGGCGCTATATAAATCCTGTTAAATAATAATAATCTATGAACACACCGCTCTCCCCTGTGGCTGCATTGGACATGGCCGGGGATGGCTATCACTATACCTCACGCTCTGTGCAGATTACATGAGCAGGGTGATGAGCAGTATTCAATGTATTGGACACTGTTGCTATGGTTACAAGGAATAAACTATTGGGAGACCACAGAAGGTCAGGCTGTTTTTTCCCTCATATCACACGACATAAATGGCTCTTTATAATGTGTTTCCTGTTAAAGCAGCCCAGACTCACCCCTGGACCATGATGTCCTCTTCCCTGACCCACCTTCAGTGTGTGGCCGCCTCCATCTGTTATTGTCAGCCGACCTCCTCCCCGCCACCGCTGGAACACCTGGTTCCCTCGCCTTCTCCAAGCAGCTGCAGGGAATCTGAGGTGATCCGAGTTCTGATTGGCCAACTGACCTGTCACTCACCTCTCTCATTACCCTCTCAGGCCGCTCTTTCTGTCATGTGCTGTCACAGCGCAAGCTGAGCCGCTATTGGCTATAATGGTTGTCATACCTTCCTGTCAGAAAAAGCTTCGCTCTGCTATAGGATCGCGCCTATGTCAATGGCCCGCCCAAAAGGCTAGCCAAGCAGAGCTTCCATTGGATAATATCCTTACCACTCTGCTTTCCGCCAATCATCGTCTTTTCTAGTTGGCGCCAAGCAGAAGGCGGTATCAGAGATGGGTCCCTGCTGTCGATTCTGATTGGGCGTGTTGTTTGTCATTCTAGTTTCTGATTGGCTGGTGATTTGTGGCGCCAAATACGAGGCGGGCAGGGCGGCGGACATGGCTGTCGGTCCAGGTTAAGAGTCAGAGCTGAGGGCCCGACCTGGAAAACATCATCCTGTGTCCAGCTGCGAGGAGCACGAGACCATCACGCAGCTTCCCTCGCTCAAGGTATAATATATCTGGCTTTCCTTACTCCGCTTTGTAGTGCCCTCTTGTACCCTTCCCTCAGTGTCCCCTATAAATCTAATTTTTGAGTAATTCACCTGGCCTAACACAAAACTAAAGTTTTATCATCCATATAGTGACCGACCGCACGTGTATTAACCATGAGATCTCTGGTAATTGAGTAGTTGTGTGCGCCCTCCCGCGTGTTCCTGCCTCTTACTTGGCTCTTTGTTTTTCAGCCCGGCCGCACCGTTTTCTGTATACAACATGGACATGTCCAGCTCGGCTCCGGCTCCGGTTCG
>NC_092862.1:146643099-146653186 GCF_032062135.1 Pyxicephalus adspersus
GTCTGATACCGGTGCCCCCTGCCGGTCCCGTCTTTGGACCCCTCTGGGGGTGTCGGATGCATATATCCTCTGCCCCAGGTTGGGCAGTTACCAGTGTCCTCTGTAGGTTCCATTTGCTGACATTTCCCGCATTGTCTGGTACCAGTGTCCTTTGTTGGCTGTCCCTGACATTTCTGGGAGTGCCAGTGCCCTCCACTTGTTCTATTCCCTGACCCTTTGGCAGTGTTGGGTACCAATGCCCCGGCTGGTTCTGTCCTAGAACCCTTCTTGGGGGGGTGTTGGGTACCGGTTCCATCCTCTGTCCCCCAATAACACAATGGTGATGGAGTTATTAGGGGACTAGACAATGGCCTGCAGTAGGTGGAATGCTGAATGCACAAATGAACGCTGCAGCACTGTATTGTGTGATGATTGTAGACATTGGGACACCAGGAAAGATTTAGTAGCCATTCACCTTTCATCTCTCTCGGTGTATTGTGATATCTTGAAAACAAGACCAGATGCCAAAGGAGACAAAATTTGATACAAGAGTGGAGTAACAGAAATCCCAAATAAATTGTGTTCACCAGAGGTGCGAATGGCAGGTAAACAAGTGTTGTGGGACAAATGTATCCCCTCCATTGTTCTGCTGAGGTCTCAGACATGTGGCAGCACTGGGGGGGGGGGTGTTAGTGTTGGATTCCTGCAATGTAAACAGATCATTTGTTAGAGGTTTAAGCTGGATCAGTCTGATTCCTCCCAAGCCATGTTTTGCACATATTGCAGATTTGCTATTTGCAGCCCCTACGTGCTGTGTAATGTTTCTGCTTTATAAACAAACACACCGATCTCTAAACTCCCGCTGAGATGGTGCTGCTGCCCAATCTCTATCACGTCTCCCCATTTTCATTCATCATCCCTGGGTTAGACAGGAAGGGGCATCATGCTGATTTATAGGCTTAAGGTCCATTTCCGTAATCTTATGGAAGATTTGGAAACTTCCAGGCCTCATTCATTCCCAGATCTGGAAGTCTGAGCTCCATCTGCTCCTCATTATCTCTGTCCTTCCAGGCTGCATGCAGATAAAATGTGGCTGCATTGTGTGAATCAGAAGATTGGCTGCTGGATTTCTAGTATGGATCCAATTGCTTTCTTTTTATTTGTATGAAAACAATCCTTAACGGCTGCACATTGCACCACATGCTGGAAGATTCTTTGTAAAGGGCAATGTATGATGTGTAATAATGAAAGTGGAACTGTGCTTAGATTTCAGTCTGCACACGTCATTCCTTTGCATGTTATAGGGAAGCACATGTCCCCATCTCTGGGATTTTGTTGATTGAAACAAAAGGTTCCGGCTATTCTTTGTCCTTGGCAACCAAACAGAAAGGAACAAAGGGAATGAGGGGCATTGCTGCTGTCACCATAAAATGAACCATTTTCTTTTTTTGTGAATTGTTTTTGGTTGCGCTGACTTTTAAGCTTTGCATGTGTTTTTTACTGGTCGACACAATGGTTTTTATAGCTGATATTTGTTTCTACTCAATTTTAACATGTTTGGCTCTTTTTTTTTTTTTTCCTGCAGTCAGTGTGAAACTCCAAAACGTAAGCTGTCCGATCGCTTCTTCCTCCCCAGGACAGACTCTGCAGACTCCATGGATGCAGGTAAGTGAATCCATGTTTCTTAAAGAACAATTTCCTGCTTTAGCATGGATGGTTAGGCTCAGGGGTCAGCCATGAAATGCTTGTTGGTTGGGCCTCTTGTATTTTATGGTGATATATATGTGCAATGATCTCATTCATTGGGCCTCTTGTGCCTCAAGAGACGATAGAGATTGTACAATGACCTCATGTGGCTATCTATATGGTGTCCTGTACAGGATTGCAATCTTTGCATTACTTGGGTTCCTTATATTGTGCTTTTATGTACCGGTAGATTGTTGTTTTTCTGGTATGGTTCTTAAAAGCTGCCATCCCTGCATTCACTATAGAACACTGGCTGCCTACAAGATAAGGTTTATTTGGTTAGGCCCCTTCCTTGTAGAGAACTTTGCATAGCTGGAAGAGGATTGTACAGACTTCTGACCACTTCTGCACATCCAGAACATATAGTATTAAAAATCAGATATCGGGGTTTCTGTTCTATTCCTTTCTGCCTCTTGTGGAATCTTTTTGCTTAAAATTTACTCTGTAAATTTGTACTTCCAGGTCTGGGTCTTGATTCACCATCTTCATTAAATTTAAGAGACCTCGATGAAACGTAAGTATTTCATAATTTTTTTGCTTTTAAAACAACCTTCTGTTGATGATCTGTAACAGGGGGTGTCAAATTCAAAATACAGAGGGCAACATTTAGTAACTAAGATAAAGATGCGGGCCAACCTTGAAATTTATTGAAAACATTGAGGAACTTTTTCTTTCTCATTAGATATAAAACCTTTTCATATGGAAACAAAGGTTTTGCTTCACGTTCATCTGGAACAAACCTATATTGGAGAGAGGCATAAGAATTTTTTAAATCCTATTTTAAGAAAAAAACTTTATGCCTCCTTTTTGTATTTGTAGCCTTCTGCATTAAATTTCAATGGTAACCTTTTTGCACAGGCTAACAATAAAATTTTCTTCTATGAAAATCCAACCATTCAAGTCCATGCCTTGGAGTAGCAAGAAAAAGTACAGCTGAGGGGAGTGCTGGAAATGCCAGACGTGGCCAATGTGGAGCTAAATCTTATGAGTGGCCCACCGCTGAAACTCCCTCTTTATTGAAATGGCACCTCTTCAAATATCCGGGACAATTTTTGTCTATAAAACAGTCCAATGCGGGGCCATACATGGACAGAGAGACTGCTGGTCTATAGAGGCGAGTGATGCCAGGAATTGCAGTGGCAGGCCAGCTGCAGTCCATATTTAGGATTCGTTGGGGGGGCCATAGTTGGGTCCGTAGATATTCTTAGGCAGTTGGCATCCCCTGTATGCATCTGTAATTACCCCAAAACAGCTGGGTGATTACTGAAAAGTGCCAGGTGATGCACCTAGCTAAAAGGGGCCGGGGAGATCACTGGGTTACATCCACTGACTTGAGACCAACTCTGCCTTTGCTTGCTCTGTATGAATATGCGCCGCTCGCCGTCCTGCATGATGACCTCAGGGCCGAGGCATTGTGAAGTAATGCAGCAAGGATCTTGTAGATATGACCAGTTGCTTGCTCGAGCACAGCAAAGTAAACTTTACTTAATAGCTGAATACATAAAGAGTCTTCTAGGTGCTTCAATAACAGATTTGGATAAGCTAACATTCCTCTCCTCTGCAGAGTTCATATTTTTACAAGGTCAAAACTTGCTCACGGCTCTGCACAGGTTTATAGGATTTTGTCCCAGGTGCCTGAGAAGTTCAGGGAATAAGCTTTGCCACCTTTTCATTCCTGGTACACTAACAATAGAACTAGCATTCGTCTCATGGAATTGTATTGCTTGTGTATTGTCACCTGTCTGTAAACTGTGTTCTAGACTCACCTTTCTGATAATCTAATATCTGGGGTCTGAGAGATTATTGAAGAATATATTTTTGTGATCAGACTCCATGAAATAACATTTGTACTGTTATCTGTTTCAGGTTTGAGAAGGCGATCTATGATGGCCGATACGAGAAGTAAGTGGTTCTCTGCTTTGTTTCATTAATAACCCAGGGGTGCAATTCTCTACATAGGCTAAACAGAAGTATACATTCCTGAATAAAAGATATCAATGGAACTAGTCCGACCCACCCCCCCCCCCCCCCCCCCCCCCCCCCCCTTAGCTGGATGCATGTTATGGTTGTCTGCTGTAAGTGATCCTTGGGGATTTTAGCTTAAGAAATTCATTGCTGTAGGCACGTTCAGCCTCCAAATCAATGACTTGGGACTGTAGAAAAGATCCCGATTCTTCCTCAGATCACCATCAGTCTGTGTCTTGCCTTCTATTACTGTCATCTTGTGGTAGAATGGTATGACACTGATAAGACTTATTCTTTACTACTTGATGGACTTGTTGTGTTTGGCTTTGAATAGATTGACTATCTCACTGTAGTAACATTTGTGTAACATTGCTATCTTTCAGTGCCAAGTTGCCTCTCGGAAGGAGGAGATCTATGCCGGTGAGTTTATATTTTTTCAGTAGTGTCTCCCGTTAGTTTTGGCCAGCACTGTTGCAATCTGAAGGGTTTGGTCTGTGTGATGGCCTTGGCCTGCAGCCTTATATCAGCCACCTTGGTCACAGCAATGAGCGGTCCCTTGAAATATTCCTGGGGCAACTGTGGTGTGCTGGTACCCATAGTAATCATGCAGCACCATGTTGGTATCTGGAAACTCTTCACAATTAAATTCCTGAGCACTTATCACAATGCTTGAATGTTTCATGATTACTGTTGCCTTTTGTACAAATGTTCAGGGCTTCTTTTCTTTCTTTTGCAGCAAAGTGTATCTTTCAGGCGGAATCTATCAGAATCTTTAGGCTGTGAAGTGTTTGTGCACAATACAGAAAACAAAGAAAACGTAAGAAACTTAACTCTGTACTAAGATCTTACTCTATGGCAAAATAACTCCATTCAGTGCACCACTACCAACAATACACACATCTTCATGGCTTAAGATGTAGACAGTTTATCTGCCAGAAGTTCAATGAGTTCCTAAAACAGTGTGCTCTGCTGCAGTGAATCGATTGTCAGCCCTGAGTGCTGGACTACAAAACTCTGCCAACCCCACAGGGTGCCAGCAGGTTGATTTTGATGTGTGGCCTATCTGCAAAAGAGGTGCACTGCTGATCAGAGATGCATGTACAGCTTTCACATTTTACCACCCTGCTTGTGGAGTGCAAATCATAAAAAGCAGTTTTCTATAGCTCAAGGGCAGGTTATACCAGTTCATGATCTAGTGAGAAATGGGGGTAAATGTGGGACATAACTATACACTCTCCTTTTAAACGTGGGTAAAAATGTTTCATTGTATGCACCATCCTTTGGCTGCATTCTGAAAATATTCTAACCAATTCACTTTGAAAGGCCAACTCCCCATTATGTAGGGCTGCTATAACCTTTTCATCCCTAATTGCTTAGGATCACACTAGGTAAACGCTGTGTATGTTTACGCTTTGTCTGGTCATAATGTTGGACTGGTATAAGCTTATAATGGAGTGTCACGATTGTTTGTGAATGGTAAAGGAGGTGCCACCCCTAACTATCAACCAATGAGAATGTAAAACTAGCAGGCATCAAAGTACAAAATGTGCAGTGTTCCTGTTACCAGGTGCTTGTAGGGTGGTACCGGCCCTTACGACCTCTGTTCCGAAACAAAGTAAATAGTTTAAGCTGATGGCTGTCTGACCTGACTTTCTGCTAAATAATCACCAGTGGTCTAGACACTGCAATAGAAATTTCATAAAACCGAGTAGCTCATGTTTGAGTTACCTGCACCAAATAAGCCTGTGAAAAGTGGTTTCCAGTTAATTTCTATCTTGCTGGACCCGGTGCTGTTGGTTAATGCTCTTGTATTCCCTTCCAGGAGCCCTTCCAGTTCAAGTGTCCAGCAAGGCCCAAGGGCACCCCAGTGCGATCAAGGTGTCATGCCAGCGGGAAAGAGGCTCTGGTACAGAGACAGAAGTCTGCTCCAGCGTTTATGGTAGGCTGTGACATCGGAAGTGTATTGTGTCTCTATGTAAATTGCTCTAACCTACAGAGAACCTACACCATTACCATGCTTCTATCTGCTGTTAGGACATGGCTTTGCTTCTTCATGCAACAAACGCTCGTTCTTTTACTTGAGTACAGATACATGTACTCCAGCTTCATATAAACCTAGGACACAATGTTGCTATCACTATTCAGTCTTTATATAGCACTGACAAATTAGCGCTGTACAAAGTACATAGTCATGTGACTAGCTGTCCCTCAAAGAGCTCACAATCTAATGTCCCATAGCCATTTTCAGTCTAAGGACCACTTTGGGGAGAAGCCAATTAACAAAACTGCATGTTTTTGGAATGTGGGAGGAAACCAGTGTACTCGAGGAACCCTATGCAGACATGGGGAGAACCTGCAAACTCCATGCAGATAATGTCCTGGCTGAGATTCGAACCCGGGACCCAGCACTGGTCCCAGGTTCGAAGGTCAGAGTGCTAACCTACTGAGCCACTGTTGAGCTCACAGCAATCAATAAAATGTCAAACCATGTGGATGCAGCAATGGTGTTACAATTAGTCATTTATGTAAAAGGGAAGTACAGCTGCTCCGAGATGTGATCTGATTTGGCAGAAAGAACAGATTCTTTCTAATGGTATTTTGCGAGCAAAAAAATCTGTTTATACTTGTGGTGTGTGTATGTATATAGTTATATTGTATGGTGTTTCTTCCTAAGTCTGAGTTTAATACTACATTAGGCTTGACAATGTTTTCTTTTTTCTTTCTAGTTTTCACCTGTGAAGGATTTTGAGGTTAGGTCATGTGATCTGCCATTGGTAAGAAAATCTTCCTGCACTTCCACCACTACTGAAAGCAGTGATGATGGCTTCCTGGATATGCTGGATGCAGAGGATACAGAGGTGAGACTGACATAGGGTGTACATATTACTTTAAACTCAATCCCTTTTAATTATGTGCGTCAAGGAATGTAGAATGCTATAGTCGTAGCAATAGCCAAAACCTTAAATTTTAGTTAATGAGGATAATAGTTTGGGTGGTATGTATCCCACCAATAACGCAACACAAATTGAAATACAACCCTTTGCCGTCCTATTAAATTTGACTAGAGACTTAAGTCAGTGTTCTCCCAGCCCCTTTTAGCTAGGTGCACTAACCAGCACTTTTTCAGTAACCACCCAAAAACTGCCAGGTGGGTCTCAATAAATATGGGGGCTGACACCCACCTACAATTACTTCCTACCCAGCTTGAAAAAAAAAATTCTGGAAAATGGATTCAGATTCTTGCATAACTTAACAAACTTGGCAGCAATCAGACCTGGCCCAAAATATAAATTGCTTTGGCAGTGCAATAGCTGTGCCAGCTCATGTACTGTACACAGCTTTCTCAGGTCTCTACACAAGCTTCAAAAATTAGGGGACTAGTGTCCTCACACTGGGCATATAAAAGCTGGCATGTGACACAGCCTAATGGTGAAAGATGTAATCATGGTGCTGGCCCACCAGTCACTAAGGTCTGCTAGGCTAACCTGTTGTGTGGGGTCATTACCAGCCTCCTAAACATACTAGAAGTTTGCCTTCAGAACTGCTGTAATCTTAAAACAAAAATACAGAAAGTGTTTTTGTTTTCTATTTTTGGTTCAGTGACTCAAAGCACAGAAATCAGCCTTGTTTGGAGTCAATCAAAGCTTCCCATGTTAAACTGTTTGTAAAATGAACATGGATAATCAAAATCCCTCTTTGAAGGGCAGTATGGATTCCTGGTCCTTCACAATGCTGACAACTTTTTCTGCACGTTTGTAAGATAGACAAAGTTGGCTTCTAGATGTTAGTTGGTGTCAAATATTGACTTTTTTTCTTGTTTTCTTCCCAGACCGAGCCGGAAATGCCGTTTGGCGTTGCAAGTCTTTTGACTGCACCCCTGGTCATGAGAGGTACAGGGCTGGTGAGTAGATGAACCCCAAACTTTCCTCTTCTGTGATTGGTGTAGAGGCATTGTGCTGAGGTTTGCTCTGACTACACAGGGTTGTGAGGGTGAATCCCCTGCAAAGCCATCTCCTGTGCCAAGACTTGCGCTGAAGAGGACGGAGAGGGTGCAAGATGTACCAGAGAAAACAAAAAGGCGGCGCAGCATGTGTGAGGTCACCGATGACTATGATGCAGACAAGGTGTGTATGATGAAGTATGTCCTAAAAATATTCCCCCTTGTATCTTAAGATATTGACTATCTGCCCTCTTCACCCACAGTCTGTGAGCCTGGCTCGCTCGAAGTCCTTCTCCAAAGAAGCCATGGAAACTATATTTGATAACGACCAAAAAGATCTAATCGGAGACTTCTCAAAGGTAATCATTGGTGTAATAAGAGTGATCATTGCCCTAAAGCTGCTTGGATCATTGTTCTAATAGAACTCCATTCCTTCCTCAGGTCTTCCTCTTTCCTACAGTGAGCGGGAGACACCAGGAGCTGCGGTACATCACCCCGGAGATGGTGAGTGCCATTCTGAGCCCTGACTGTTGTGAATTATGTCTTTGTTCTGTGCTCATCTGTCCCTTAATCTTCACAGATGGTCAAGGTGCTAAACGGACACTACAACCCCTTCATTGAGAGGTGTGTCATCATTGACTGCAGATACCCCTACGAGTATGATGGAGGTCACATAAAGGTGAGCTAATGGTTTAGAATGCAGAGTGATTCTGTTGATTCAGCCCCTGAATTATGGGGCTTACTGTCACTTGAGACTAAGGCATGGCAAGTAATCTGTCCTAGTTTATGCTTTGTTCCTACCTGATTTTGTTTTTTCTCTGCAACAGTCTCCCTTTACACTTGCTCCCCTGTCAGTCTTTAGCAAAGGGAGTGTAGTGCCCTGGAGCAGGGAGTACTTTGACATTTGGACATTCGCCAATATGTGCAGAAAAGTTTGGACCCAAGCAGTCTCCCCCTGAGGCTTGGTCCATGCCCCAGGAGACACTAGTTTAACTTCTTGCATTCCCGCTCCGCATGACCAACTTTTTGACATTTACGACATATCGGTTGGCCACTGGCATCAAACTGGATGTAGGTACGTTGAGCTTCCTGGAGGCTTAGAGCAAAATCTCGCAAGTTTTCACCCATCCTTTGCGGCTAAAGAAATGCATTTTTAACTCTGATAATGTCCACCTGTCAAACATGCTGGCAAGTCTGTCTAAAATTTGGTCGGCAGTATGCTTTTTAGTACCAGGCCATGACTTAACCTCTCTTAGGGCTTCTCACTCCAACTGACCAATCAATATAGTGACTTTCTGGTCATTAGGAGAAATCATCTTGTAAATGGCACTTGTTTGATCCCTAAATTTTTGAGTCCTGTAGGCTCTCCTCAATATTTCGGTAACCATGGTGCACCAAAAAAATGGTACAAGGGTATTGGAGAAGGGCTAGAAACTCCAGAACTGGCATGCACATCACGGTCTCCATCTACTGCCATGGCAGCAAAGTATAGTAGCACTATGAGGCAGTAACCCATCCCTCAAAGCAAATCTCTAGCCAATAATGCAGGATACAGTCTCACTAGCACAGTCACTTGCTTTTGTCAGACCCCACAAGGGGAACACTTACAGAACAGATGCTTATATGTTGCTGGTTCACCTCAGATAAAGGGTGGGGCTCTCTGTAGTTGCCACTGGCTGTCTTGATTCACTGGAGCTGGATCCGCAATAACTGCTAGTGCTGGACCAGATCCTGTTCGTGACGCCAAATTGCAGTGGTCTGGTTTGGGGTGTCCCAGTGCTACGCTGCGTCCCCTGCACACTGTCAAGGTGTTGCTGCTCTCTGAAAGGGATGGTAAGGCTTGGTGCACCCCAATGGGAAATAAGTCCAGAGGGTCGGGGGCTGCAGTAAACCAGGGTTCTCCTTTACTGGAGGAATTCAGGTACAAAACAATACAGGCCAGGCATTAGGCTGGCTTCTCCAGTCTCCTCCCTGGCAGAAGAAGGGTTTGCTGCTGAGGAAAGGCCTGAGCTAGCTGTCCCTCTCTTCAGAAGGCTGGTACCCTGGTCCAAGGCTGGTGATCCAGGGGTCTGTGGCAGCGTATCCCCCTCTCAGCGTCTTCTGGTCAGTAGTCTGGCTGAGTCTCCTCTTCCAAGCACTGCTCCCTAACTGCAACACCCTAGGGACTCTGACTGCTCTCCTTATATACAGTTTTTGCTGGACTAGAATCTTCTAGAGGGTGGAGAGAAGCTCAGCACAAACAGATAAATTGTTTCAGCTCCTGTCTGGTATAGACTTACATTAGAATTTCAATGATACCCAATGGCAATGATACAGCAGGTTTTCCAGACATATCAACAGATACAACCAGACATTTAAAAGGTCAGGCTGTCTGCTTTTTGGTGGTAAACAAATCTGGATTTTTCCCTCCAAAACAGTTTTCTTTAAAATCTATGGCAGCTGTGGAAAATTACCAGG
>NC_092862.1:146653260-146655288 GCF_032062135.1 Pyxicephalus adspersus
ACATATAAAATGCAGTTACACAGTATTAAACCATTCAACACCATTTTAGGTGAAGTTTTAACTTTGTGTAAGGGAAATGGGCAAATGCCCAAATGTCTAAGTACTCCTGCTCCGGGGCACTACAGGAGCAAAAAACAGACCAAGCACTCGTCTTACACTCTGCAGGTCCTCAGCCATTCGCAGTCATGTAGGGGTTCTGAAATGTCTCCTTTCATCAGAGCTTGCCTTGAAGTTCTTTGGGAAGAACCATACAGTTCATGTTTATGCTTGAATCTGCATATGGTCTTCATATATTCAATGGTAACGTAAGGTCATGAGATGAGTCTTTACTTACAACACCTGCATTCACTCACTGTTGTAATATTTGCAGTGATATTGTTATGTGGTGATTTGTAACACCCCATTGGCAGCTTTGAATATTGATACATGCTTCGTGTTCTTTTGCAGGGAGCCATCAACCTACATATGGAGCAGGAGCTGCAGGACTATTTGCTGAAGAACCCCCTGCAATCTCAGGGTTCTAAGCGAGTGATTCTCATCTTCCACTGCGAGTTCTCCTCTGAGCGTGGCCCACGAATGTGAGTAATCAACTGTTTTAACATTTCTATCTTGTAGTCCAGGGTTCCTCCAGAAGTTGCTAGGGGTTCTTGGAACAATTTTGTGACTTGTCAGTTTAGGTGACACAAATTGTAATAGTTACCCCTGTGTCTTTATGCCTCGTGTGCCTTCTCAAACCAACTTTACTAAGAACTCTATTTTTGGGTCTGAACTTGATTTTGGAGGCTATACTAATTGAGTTTTAGGCTCATTTTAAAGATAGCAGTAGAAAAGTGTTCCCTGATAGTCACTTGTACATTAAAATGCTTAGCGCTTTACATCCTTGGAGTATTTTACTACAATATTCTTTACAATACAACTTTTTTTTTTTATGGTCATGCTATTGCTTTCAGTTACAGGTAATAGGTAGGTTCTTAGTAGTTGGTGGGATCTGTAGGCCTGACCTAGAGGGACAATGTTTATACCATACAGTATAGTGGGGAAAATTGATGTTGACAGAATTAAAGTGAAAAACCACGTGACTGGTAAGCTGCAATATGATAAACTCATTCTTGTGGTTTAGCTGTTTTCTGTCCACTGACTGGAAGTGAATCCCAATAATCACTATCCATCCGTGTGGGCTGCTTCTCTTTTCTCATTTGTCATCTCCATCTGCAGGTGCAAATTCCTCCGTGAGAAGGATCGGGACATAAATGAGTACCCCAGTCTGTATTACCCTGAGCTTTATATCCTGGCAGGAGGCTACAAGGACTTCTTTGCAAAGTGCAAGGTGAGCCAACCATTATAGTGTAAAACTTCTTACCCTGGGGTGGGAATCTGGTCACTTCAAAGGTTTTTAAATCTGGCAATAAAATGAACAAATATGGAATATTCTGTTCTGGTTGGGTCAGTATTGTCAAAATTAGCTTTTGGGTGCTGGATATCAGTAGGTGTCTGCAACTTTTAGAGCTTTAGCGGAACCTTAATCCTTTTTTCTGCTCTTCAGTCATTCTGCGAGCCGGAGAGTTACCGCCCCATGCTGCACGAGGATTTCAAAGAGGATCTGCGGACATTTCGTATGAAGAGCCGGACCTGGGCCGGAGAAAGAAGCAAGCGAGAGCTGTACAGTCGTCTGAAGAAGTTGTGAGCACATCAAGGCAGCGTTCATCCTGCTGAGCGGGGTGAAATGGTGCCGTACTACAGCGACACTTCAGAGGGTGTCAAATTTGCACAAAATTCTGGGTAGTGTTTGGACTAATGTGTTTTACAGACTAATGGGTACCGGCGACTGCCAGGAGCAGACAAATCGCTGGTTGAACCAGACGCTAATCACTGATTCCGGAATTTTCTGAAGCCTTGGGTGTGAGACGAGAGAATGTAGGTCTGTGAGAGCGGGGGGTTTCTGGTACAATTTGATTGCCATTTCGGTACAAAGATTTCAGGGACGCGGTATGATGACTCGGCTTTTGTGTGCTTCAGTGTTTTGTAACT
>NC_092862.1:146655863-146659617 GCF_032062135.1 Pyxicephalus adspersus
TTGATGTCCCATCTATATACAGTGGGCAGACATTTTCCTGGATGGGGAGGCAACTGGTCAACTGCTCTGATGATAGGCAATACTGCAAACAAGCTCTGCCATCCAGAGAAAACATTTTAGCTGAATCGGGCAATGGCAGCCCTCTGGCTCCACCTGCTATCTTCACCTGTTCTAAAAAGAATACCCAGAGCAATACAATATGGGTGGTTTACCCACCCCCAACTGTTTAGGTGAATGAGCCACCAATGTGAATGATCCAGCACATCATTCATGAAGGCAGCTTGATTATCTGCAGCTAAAGAGTCTAAAGTAACTGTATTTACCCAACTCTGAATGGAGGGGCAGACGAGCTCCAGCTTTTTAAAAAGGGGGAACTGGAGGAATTCGTATACAAGTGCTGATCTTGTGATCTTTTGGTTACATCCTGATGGAAGAATCCCATGCTTGGTTTATACTGTATGCTGGTTTCAGGGCAGTGACTGTAAATATTGCTTCACCATTGTAGAAGTACCTGTTGCTGAAATGGTAAATGGCTGCTTCCTTTGGAGCCTTATCACACAGGTGGGTTAGATACATTCCTAAATATCTGCTTTTCCCCTAGGGGTTGCAGTGGTCGTCTGGTTTGTCACTGCCTTGTTTGTGATCTGTATTGTACTGACCGGTCTGGGCCCTGTACAATCTCCAATGTCCTGTAGGGAAATCTCTGTATATGAATTCCTTCCTTTTACAGGATAATAAAACAACATGAAACCCAATAACCTGTGTCTGTCATGTATCATCCATCTTGCCATCTCATCTCCAACATGAAACTGTCCAGATTTCAGATGAATCTCTAATTGTAATGATTTTTACAATGCCCAGCTGGCAGCAGTGTGCCAACCTAAACTGAACAGGCGTTTCATTGCTCTAGTTGGTGTCTGAGGGATTAGAGAATTGTAATGGACAATCTCTAATCAATTGTGGATCCATTTACATTCCTGTACAGCTATTTCTCATCCCTCACGGTCAGGTTTACACATGTACAAGACTTCCCAAAATATTTTTATAGCAATTGGTCATTCCAATTATCTAGACTTCCAAACCTACATGAATGTTGTACAACACTGACGAGATGTGTGCCTGCTTTCCATGCTGCGTGGCTTTCACTTATTGTACAGTATTTATATAGCACCAACATATTACACAGCGCTGTACATAGTCAAGTGACTAGCTATCCCTTAAAGGAGCTCACAATCTAATAGTCATGTCATTACCACAGTCTAAGGTCAATTTTAGGAGGAAAGGAGTACCCCGAGGAAACCCACACAAACATGAGAGAACCTGCAAACTTCATACAGATGCTGTCCTGGTTGAACCTGGGACCCAGCGCTGCAAAGGCCAGCGTGCTAACTACGGTGCAACTGTGCTGCATTAGGAGAAATCTGCAGCAATGGCACCCTAGGCAGGCACACGATGTGCAGGAAGCCGTCAGATATCTGTTAGCACAACCCTGCATGGTACTGTTAAGGCTCCCACCTTCTGTCTACACTACTACAATACCATGACTGAGCCCTCTACACCCCCATCCTGAAGGGATTTGGGTTGTCACCATTACTGGTTTCATCAATCTTCAGATCTGATAATATTGAAAATGTATGAGATCTTCCTTCTATTGGTTTCTTTGTATCAGTTTGCTGAGATTCTTAGCATTTTACTTCCTCAGTCTCTGGGGGTTTTTTTAAGTCAAATTTCCTTTTGTTTTTTGTGGGTTTGAGCTGTCTGGGAATGTCTCTATATACCGTAGAAGATCTTCCATTATAGGACTGCTGTTGGGCACAACCTTCTCCTAATGGCTTCTTGAAACGCTCTGCATGCCTGGTTCAGCTTCTCCACTTATTAAAAGAGACTAAAAACTACAAAATAAGAACAGTTATTTCATGTGAAAAAAAATACCGAACTTTATACTGAAGTTTTTATCTTTTTGCAGGTAAATGGCTTGTGGCAAATGTACCTCCCAGGGGGCCTAGAAGACTTTTGGTAAATGAATAATTATATTGCAGGACTCACTGTCACAAGCTGCCTAATAAATGATTTGTGCCACATGCATGAAATATATCAGCTTTAACCTTTTGTGCTGGAAGCACTAAGCTGCCACTTATATACTGGGAGATGTCATCAGTCTGCTGCAGGCAGGAGGAAGCATTCCCTCAGTCTCGTCTTCCCTACTGATCAGACTGCCAAGTCACAAGGTGCAAGAGCTGATCTGTCAGACGTTTGTTTACACAGACTTTGGCATTTACATGGTTGGTATATTGGTCCAGCAAGTGAAAGTTGAACATGGAGTATGCATGAAAAAATATTTACATTCAAACAAGATGAGGGCATTGGCAGTCTACCTGGTAGCATCCCAGTACCAATGCTACCTGCCCAGCAGAACCATCCAGTGCATGCAGCAGCTTGGGCATTAGCCACGCCCATTGGTGCTCCTTGTAGGCTGGGTCCTCCATATGGCCCACCCCTGAGCAGTACAGAAACAAGAGCTTGCAGTGCTGTGATAGTAATGCCTTGGCTGTGTATAGGTTGCACCGATGTTCCACAGCAATATGACCCAAAGGATCATAAATAGAATGAGATTTCCTGACCTAAGAAGTCTGGAAATAGTTATTATTAAACAGGATTTATATAGCACCATCATATTACACAGCACTGTACATTAAACAGGGGTTACAAATGACAGACAGATACAAACAGTGACACAGGAGCAGGAGAGGACTCTGTCCAGAAGAGCTTACAGTCTAGGATATTACATGTTTCCCCCCTAAACCTCATCTATTCCTAGTGAAGACCCAAAACATGAGCTGTACTGCCCTATCAGTGACTCCCATGCAGGAAATTAAAAACCTTATGATTTGCCGATATTTCTAATGGGGTCCCCTTTATATTTTTTTTATCTTGCTGACATTTATTTGTCTTGGCTTGCTGAGTTTTGGAAGGAATTCTAGGTGAGTGCAGTACACAAACCTGCCACACGATGGAGCTGCTGACATGCAGCTGAGGTTTAGCTGTGACCCTACAATGATAAGTCCTGATTGGCTGAATTTCCTTTTTGGTATTTTTACAAAATTTAGAACCCAGAGAATAATCATTCCAATTATAGTGAATGCAGATTGTAGAGACCCCACACACAGTGCAATCTGAGCACATATTATTCAGCTGTAAACTAACCTCTTCACCCCATCTCATGGCGATCCCATCATTGTACGCTGACCTCCCTATAAATTGAGGCCCAGCGACCACAGACAATTATTTCTCATGGAAAAGTTTTGTTCTTTAAAATTTATCTTATTTATGTTTTTTTCTAAATACTTCAAAGATTAAAGAGACAATTGTGTTGTCTTTTCTGAGGGTCTGCTGGGTGTTGTAGTTCCTCAGTTTGTGATCTCAGCCTGATAAATTCTGTGATATGAATAATCTGAGCGTGTGATCTGTCAGATTCTAATAAAGCTGCAATACATCATAATGTCAGTGTGATCAGCGTCTGGCTGCAGGCAATCCCAGCACGGCGAGACGCGCACACCTGAGAGTCATTTCCTGCAACCAATCCGCCTCTACAACCAGAAAAGTAGTTATTAGAGTGTCAGCTCCTCAGCCAAGAGCTATATAGGACTGACTCAGTGATCTCTGTACAGCACTATGGTATATGTCAGAGCTATATAAATGTATAATAATAGTGTGTGATTGTGGGGGACATTAGAGTGTCAGCTCCTCTGTACAG
>NC_092862.1:146662099-146664347 GCF_032062135.1 Pyxicephalus adspersus
GTGTCTCTGACCGTCTGGGACATTATTCAGGATAAGCAGATAGTCCGTGTAAGACGAGGATTTGGACCCCCCTGCTGGGATCACAAAAACGTCTTAGCTGGATCAGCACCGTTATAGCAGCCCCCCCACTTCTATAAATCCTGCACATGAATCAGGTTAGAATTTGAGATACACCTACCCCAGTGTCACCTATAAATACTCCGGGGGGTCTGCTGCTCCCTGTGTCACTTCTCAGCCTCCCCCTGTCCTGTGAGTGGCGAATCCACCCCCCCGTACATGTGCAGCAACACAGCCTCTGATTGGCTCCCCATGCAGCCACTCCACTCTGTCTGAACTCACAGGCTGTCCAGTTGACTACAGAACAACTCCCTCAGAAATGACAGAAATAAAGATATTGGGGGAGGGGCTCTGTAGTCCAGCAGGGGAGAGCTCATTGTCAGATGCACACGCAGCGTTCTGATTGGGTCTCAGCTTGTATTTATCAGGACTTGTGGTATTTATAACCAGACAAAACTCGCAGGATTTGTATTGCACAGATTTTTGTATCCATGTGCACATTGTTACCCCAAGGTCTCCATCTGCCCCACACCAGACAGAGTTCTCCTGAGCCAGGTGTGAGGCCATCAGATCATGTGACACCGTGCAGCATTGTATGGGGGGAAGGGGGATTAGATGAAGCCGGAGGATTGGGTTACCCAGCACAAGGATGGAGGTGCCAGGCTGAGCCAATCACAGCTCGGCGCACACAATGGTGCTCTTCTATTCTCAGTGCATGAGAAGGGGGGGAGGGGGGTTTCCTGCAGGCGGCTGCATTGGTGGTCTATGAAATATGCTGCATGCACCTGATTGGATGACGTTCAGAAAAATCCCCCTCCCACCCTTCCTGCAGTCTTGTGTGTGTCATACCCCTGTGGGGGGAAAAGATTGGGGTATAATATTCATCCCATCACACATGAGTTTTGCCAAGTTGTTGGGAAAGTTTCCCCAATGTTCAGCACTGAATAAAGATGGCGGAACACACACCTGGTACCTGACTTATACTGCTGGTACTCCAACCACAGTGCTATTCTATGAAGGAGCCGGACCCCGATAATCACTGCCATACGCTATAGTGGGGTATTGTTATGTGTCACTTGGGAGTATTAGTACTCTGGTACTCTCAGTCTGTGGCCATGATGGGAGTATTAGTGCTCTATGTCAATGATGGGAGTATCAGTACTCTGTGACAATGATGGGAGTATCAGTACTCTGTGACAATGATGGGAGTATCAGTACTCTGTGACAATGATGGGAGTATAAGTACTCTATTACAATAATAGTAGTATTACTCTGGTACTCTCAGTCTGTGGCCATGATGGGAGTAATATTCTGGTACTCTTAGTATGT
The DNA here is from genome assembly GCF_032062135.1 of Pyxicephalus adspersus. NCBI lineage: Eukaryota > Metazoa > Chordata > Amphibia > Anura > Pyxicephalidae > Pyxicephalus > Pyxicephalus adspersus. The sequence goes on from NC_092862.1 coordinate 146,663,486, forward strand.
GACCAATGAGAAAAGTATTAGTGCTCGTAGTATGGAAAATGATGGGGGTATCAATACTGTGTGACAATGATGGGGGTATCAATACTGTGTGACAATGATGGGAGTATCAACGCTCTATGACAATGATGGGAGTATCAGTACTCTGTGACAATGATGGGAGTTTCAGTACTCTGTGACAATGATGGGAATATCAGTACTCTCTGACAATGATGGGAATATCAGTACTCTCTGACAATGATGGGGCTATCAATACTGTGTGACAATGATGGGAGTATCAGTACTCTATGTCAATGATGGGAGTATCAGTACTCTGTGACAATGATGGGAGTATTATTGCACTATGACAATGATGATGAGAGTATCAGTACTCTGTGACAATGATGGGAGTATCAGTACTTTGTCAGCCCCGCCCCTCCCACATCTGTCGCCTCACACAAATCCAGCGGGAAATCCCCTCCATAGGCGCCACGCCCTTTCCTCACGTTCTCATTGGCCGCGTACATAGCTATCCCCTGTCACTCAACGCCACACCTTGACGCTGATTGGCTGTTCCAGTCCTGTCGGGTTAGCGGCTCAAGCTACGGCCGTATGAGGTAAATGTAAGGATTTGCGACAATACCGCCAAAAAGCAATAGTTTGACTGAACTTTACCGGATACCGCCAACAGCTTTGGTGTTTTCTCCTCACAAAACTTCACACTCATCGCTGCCGCCTTCTCCACGTTGTAAGCGCCTTTATCCTGGCCGCTGATTGGCTGAACCCACCGTTCGTTATCCGCCTGTCTCTAAGTCCCGCCTCTGTCCCAGCTGCAGCATTGGGAGTTTTCCTCCTCATGTCATTGGATAATTAGCAGACGTTGCGC